>NC_048579.1:76350789-76415789 GCF_013265735.2 Oncorhynchus mykiss | reverse complement strand
GATAAAACCCCTATGGATGGGGAGGGTGTCTGAGATGTGATGATGAAACCCCTACTGAGAGGGAGGGTGTCTGAGATGTGATGATGAAACCCCTACGGACGGGGAGGGTGTCTGAGATGTGATGATGAAACCCCTACGGACGGTGAGGGTGTCTGAGATGTGATGATGAAACCCCTATGGACGGGGAGGGTGTCTGAGATGTGATGATGAAACCCCTATGGACGGGGAGGGTGTCTGAGATGTGATGATGAAACCCCTACTGAGAGGGAGGGTGTCTGAGATGTGATGATGAAACCCCTACGGACGGTGAGGGTGTCTGAGATGTGATGATGAAACCCCTACGGACGGGGAGGGTGTCTGAGATGTGATGATGAAACCCCTACGGATGGGGAGGGTGTCTGAGATGTGATGATGAAACCCCTACGGACGGTGAGGGTGTCTGAGATGTGATGATGAAACCCCTACGGACGGGGAGGGTGTCTGAGATGTGATGATGAAACCCCTACGGAGAGGGAGGGTGTCTGAGATGTGATGATGAAACCCCTATGGACGGGGAGGGTGTCTGAGATGTGATGATGAAACCCCTATGGACGGGGAGGGTGTCTGAGATGTGATGATGAAACCCCTACGGAGAGGGAGGGTGTCTGAGATGTGATGATGAAACCCCTACTGAGAGGGAGGGTGTCTGAGATGTGATGATGAAACCCCTACTGAGAGGGAGGGTGTCTGAGATGTGATGATGAAACCCCTACGGAGAGGGAGGGTGTCTGAGATGTGATGATGAAACCCCTACTGAGAGGGAGGGTGTCTGAGATGTGGTGATGAAACCCCTACTGAGAGGGAGGGTGTCTGAGATGTGATGATGAAACCCCTACGGAGAGGGAGGGTGTCTGAGATGTGATGATGAAACCCCTATGGACGGGGAGGGTGTCTGAGATGTGATGATGAAACCCCTATGGACGGGGAGGGTGTCTGAGATGTGATGATGAAACCCCTACGGAGAGGGAGGGTGTCTGAGATGTGATGATGAAACCCCTACTGAGAGGGAGGGTGTCTGAGATGTGATGATGAAACCCCTACGGAGAGGGAGGGTGTCTGAGATGTGATGATGAAACCCCTATGGAGAGGGTGGGTGTCTGAGATGTGATGATGAAACCCCTACGGACGGGGAGGGTGTCTGAGATGTGATGATGAAACCCCTACGGAGAGGGAGGGTGTCTGAGATGTGATGATGAAACCCCTACTGAGAGGGAGGGTGTCTGAGATGTGATGATGAAACCCCTACTGAGAGGGAGGGTGTCTGAGATGTGATGATGAAACCCCTACGGACGGGGAGGGTGTCTGAGATGTGATGATGAAACCCCTACTGAGAGGGAGGGTGTCTGAGATGTGGTGATGAAACCCCTACTGAGAGGGAGGGTGTCTGAGATGTGGTGATGAAACCCCTACTGAGAGGGAGGGTGTCTGAGATGTGGTGATGAAACCCCTACTGAGAGGGAGGGTGTCTGAGATGTGGTGATGAAACCCCTACTGAGAGGGAGGGTGTCTGAGATGTGGTGATGAAACCCCTACTGAGAGGGAGGGTGTCTGAGATGTGATGATGAAACCCCTACTGAGAGGGAGGGTGTCTGAGATGTGATGATGAAACCCCTATGGACGGGGAGGGTGTCTGAGATGTGGTGATGAAACCCCTACTGAGAGGGAGGGTGTCTGAGATGTGATGATGAAACCCCTACGGATGGGGAGGGTGTCTGAGATGTGATGATGAAACCCCTATGGAGAGGGAGGGTGTCTGAGATGTGGTGATGAAACCCCTACTGAGAGGGAGGGTGTCTGAGATGTGATGATGAAACCCCTACGAAGAGGGAGGGTGTCTGAGATGTGATGATGAAACCCCTACGGATGGGGAGGGTGTCTGAGATGTGATGATGAAACCCCTACTGAGAGGGAGGGTGTCTGAGATGTGATGATGAAACCCCTATGGACGGGGAGGGTGTCTGAGATGTGATGATGAAACCCCTACTGAGAGGGAGGGTGTCTGAGATGTGATGATGAAACCCCTATGGACGGGGAGGGTGTCTGAGATGTGATGATGAAACCCCTACTGAGAGGGAGGGTGTCTGAGATGTGATGATGAAACCCCTACTGAGAGGGAGGGTGTCTGAGATGTGGTGATGAAACCCCTACTGAGAGGGAGGGTGTCTGAGATGTGGTGATGAAACCCCTATGGAGAGGGAGGGTGTCTGAGATGTGATGATGAAACCCCTTGTTGGAACGGCCCCACACCAGCAGGCTTCACTACGGATGGGGAGGGTGTCTGAGATGTGATGATGAAACCCCTATGGACGGGGAGTGTTTCTGAGATTTGATGATGAAACCCTTTGTAGGAACGGCCCCACCAGCAGGCTTCACTACGGACAGTAGAGTCATTTAGAGTACAGTAGAGTCCTGTAGAGTCCTGTAGAGTACAGTAGAGCACAGTAGAGTACAGTAGAGCCCAGTAGAGTCCAGTAGACTACAGTAGAGTGCAGTAGACTACAGTAGAGTACAGTATAGTCCTGTAGAGTACAGTAGACTACAGTAGAGTACAGAAGAGTCCAGTAGAGTCCAGTAGAGTACAGTAGAGTCCTGTAAGAGTCCAGTAGAGTACAGTAGACTACAGTAGAGTCCAGTAGAGTCCAGTAGAGTCCAGTAGAGTACAGTAGAGTCCAGTAGAGTCCAGTAGAGCCCAGTAGAGTACAGTATAGTCCTGTAGAGTACAGTAGACTACAGTAGAGTACAGAAGAGTCCAGTAGAGTCCAGTAGAGTCCAGTAGAGTCCAGTAGAGTACAGTAGAGTCCTGTAAGAGTCCAGTAGAGTACAGTAGACTACAGTAGAGTCCTGTAGAGTCCAGTAGAGTCCAGTAGAGTCCAGTAGAGTCCTGTAAGAGTACAGTAGACTACAGTAGAGTACAGTAGAGTCCTGTAAGAGTCCAGTAGAGTACATTAGACTACAGTAGAGTCCTGTAGAGTCCAGTAGAGTCCAGTAGAGTCCAGTAGAGTACAGTAGAGTCCTGTAGAGTCCAGTAGAGCCCAGTAGAGTCCTGTAGAGTCCAGTAGAGCCCAGTAGAGTACAGTAGAGTACAGTAGAGTCCAGTACCTGCCACATCAAACTCTATCTCCAGTGAGACCTTGCTGGTGATGCTGGAGTCTCTCAGTAGCTGATTGGTCTCTTCCAAGGTGCTGTCCTCTGTAGGGATCCCGTTTATAGACAGGATACGGTCACCTATCTGCAAAATCCCACACCTGCAAAGTACACAAACACACATGACATCACAGTATTACCATGCTGTAACGAAAGCTAATGCACCCCCCTTTGGTTGTGAGGTAATAAATGAATTAGAATCTGACTCTGAATAATTAGCTAGTGTCTGGATTCATTTACTCGACCAGCATTGGACATGGTAGGGAAAGACAGATTCCACATCAATTCTATCTACACTAACCAACACACACACACACACACACACGGTCAGAAAAGTGTTTTTATATCGCCTCAATTAAACCTCCACCACTTTTCACGACATATCGGCTACTTCCTCTGATAATTGCTTGCTGCAGCTTCTCACATGAATCCCTGGTCCATTACATCAGCTGCCTTCATCTGGGGGGTCGGCGGGAGGATATTCAAGCCCTTCCATGTTGCTGCAGGTTTCTATCATCTCGTTGGGATATGACTTGCATTTTACATTGACATTAAATATTAATATAAAATAATTAATAAATATTAATATATAATAATTAATAAATATTAATATATAATAATTAATAAATAGTAATATATAATAATTAATAAATATTAATATAAAATAATGAATAAATATTAATATATAATAATTAATAAATATTAATATATAATAATTAATAAATATTAATATATAACAATGAATCAATATTAATATGTAACAATTAATAAATATTAATATATAATAATTAATAAATAGTAATATAAAATAATTAATAAATATTAATATATAATAATTAATAAATATTAATATATAATAATTAATAAATAGTAATATATATAATAATTAATAAATATTAATATATAATAATTAATAAATATTAATATATAATAATTAATAAATATTAATATATAATAATTAATAAATAGTAATATATAATAATTAATAAATATTAATATATAATAATTAATAAATATTAATATATAATAAGTAATAAATATTAATATATAAAAAGTAATAAATATTAATATATAATAATTAATAAATAGTAATATATAATAATTAATACATATTAATATATAATAATTAATAAATAATAATATATAATAATTAATAAATATTAATATATAATAATTAATAAATAGTAATATATAATAATTAATAAATATTAATATATAACAATTAATACATATTAATATATAATAATTAATAAAAATAGTAATATATAATAATAATAATGAATAAATATTAATATATAATAATTAATAAATATTCATATATAATAATAATTTATAAATATCCACATATAATCATTAATACATATTCATATATATAATCTTTAATAAATATTAATATATAACAATTAATAAATATTAATATATAATAATTAATAAAAAAAATAATATATAATAATAAGTAATAAATATTAATGTATAATAATAATAATGAATAAATATTCATATATAATAATAATTTATAAATATCCACATATAATCATTAATAAATATTCATATATATAATCATTAATAAATATTCATATATATAATCATTAATAAATATTCATATAGATATAATCAGTAATAAATATGCATATATACTAATTCATAAATATTAATATACTGACCCTCCTAACAAAGTTAACTTGTCCAACTACGACCCAGGAAACCGTGCTGTTTATTAGACTACAGATTAAATAATGATTTGTTGTGTGGTCGTAACACTACGACTCAGGAAACCGTGCAGTTTATTAGGCTACAGATTAAATAATGATTTGTTGTGTGGTCGTAACACTACGACTCAGGAAACCGTGCAGTTTATTAGGCTACAGATTAAATAATGATTTGTTGTGTGGTCGTAACACTACGACTCAGGAAACCGTGCAGTTTATTAGGCTACAGATTAAATAATGATTTGTTGTGTGGTCGTAACACTACGACTCAGACTACAGATTAAATAATGATTTGTTGTGTGGTCGTCCCACTATGACCCAGGAAACCGTGCAGTTTATTAGACTACAGATTAAATAATGATTTGTTGTGTGGTCGTAACACTACGACTCAGGAAACCGTGCAGTTTATTAGGCTACAGATTAAATAATGATGTGTTGTGTGGTCGTAACACTATGACCCAGGAAACCGTGCAGTTTATTAGGCTACAGATTAAATAATGATTTGTTGTGTGGTCGTAACACTACGACTCAGGAAACCGTGCAGTTTATTAGGCTACAGATTAAATAATGATGTGTTGTGTGGTCGTAACACTATGACCCAGGAAACCGTGCAGTTTATTAGGCTACAGATTAAATAATGATTTGTTGTGTGGTCGTCCCACTATGACCCAGGAAACCGTGCAGTTTATTAGGCTACAGATTAAATAATGATTTGTTGTGTGGTCGTAACACTACGACTCAGACTACAGATTAAATAATGATTTGTTGTGTGGTCGTAACACTACGACTCAGACTACAGATTAAATAATGATTTGTTGTGTGGTCGTAACACTAAGACTCAGACTACAGATTAAATAATGATTTGTTGTGTGGTCGTAACACTACGACTCAGACTACAGATTAAATAATGATTTGTTGTGTGGTCGTAACACTAAGACTCAGACTACAGATTAAATAATGATTTGTTGTGTGGTCGTAACACTACGACCCAGGAAACCGTGCAGTTTATTAGGCTACAGATTAAATAATGATTTGTTGTGTGGTCGTCCCACTACGACTCAGACTACAGATTAAATAATGATTTGTTGTGTGGTCGTAACACTACGACCCAGGAAACCGTGCAGTTTATTAGGCTACAGATTAAATAATGATGTGTTGTGTGGTCGTAACACTACGACCCAGGAAACCGTGCAGTTTATTAGGCTACAGATTAAATAATGATGTGTTGTGTGGTCGTAACACTACGACCCAGGAAACCGTGCAGTTTATTAGGCTACAGATTAAATAATGATTTGTTGTGTGGTCGTAACACTACGACTCAGGAAACCGTGCAGTTTATTAGACTACAGATTTAAATAAGTGATGATTAACTTCCCAGGGGAGTGAAAGTGCAGTGATGAGCTTGATGACATGATGATCGGTGCTTGGCGGCCATTTTGATAAATGAAAACAATGTCATCCATAATAATCTCATAATGTAGGCTGCCTGCCTGCACTGTGTCTGCCTACCTGCCTGCACTGTGTCTGCCTACCTGCACTGTGTCTACCTACCTGCACTGTGTCTGCCTACCTGCACTGTGTCTGCCTGCCTGCACTGTGTCTGCCTACCTGCACTGTGTCTGCCTGCCTGCACTGTGTCTGCCTGCCTGCACTGTGTCTGCCTGCCTGCACTGTGTCTGCCTGCCTGCACTGTGTCTGTCTACCTGCACTGTGTCTGCCTGCCTGCACTGTGTCTGCCTGCCTGCACTGTGTCTGCCTGCCTGCACTGTGTCTGCCTGCCTGCACTGTGTCTGCCTGTCTGCACTGTGTCTGCCTGCCTGCACTGTGTCTGCATGCCTGCACTGTGTCTGCCTACCTGCACTGTGTCTGCCTACCTGCACTGTGTCTGCCTGCCTGCACTGTGTCTGCCTACCTGCACTGTGTCTGCCTACCTGCACTGTATCTGCCTACCTGCACTGTATCTGTCTACCTGCACTGTATCTGCCTACCTGCACTGTATCTGCCTACCTGCACTTTGTCTGCCTACCTGCACTGTATCTGCCTACCTGCACTGTATCTGCCTACCTGCACTCTGTCTGCCTACCTGCACTGTATCTGCCTACCTGCACTGTATCTGCCTACCTGCACTGTGTCTGCCTGCCTGCACTGTATCTGCCTACCTACACTGTATCTGCCTACCTGCACTGTATCTGCCTACCTACACTGTATCTGCCTACCTGCACTGTGTCTGCCTGCCTGCACTGTGTCTGCCTGCCTGCACTGTGTCTGCCTACCTGCACTGTGTCTGCCTGCCTGCACTGTGTCTGCCTACCTGCACTGTGTCTGCCTGCCTGCACTGTATCTGCCTGCCTGCACTGTGTCTGCCTGCCTGCACTGTGTCTGCCTGCCTGCACTGTGTCTGCCTGCCTGCACTGTGTCTGCCTACCTGCACTGTGTCTGCCTACCTGCACTGTGTATGCCTACCTGCACGGTATCTGCCTACCTGCACTGTGTCTACCTACCTGCACAGTGTCTGCCTACCTGCACTGTGTCTGCCTACCTGTACTGTGTCTGCCTACCTGCACTGTGTCTGCCTACCTGCACAGTATCTGCCTACCTGCACTGTGTCTGCCTACCTGCACTGTGTCTGCCTACCTGCACGGTATCTGCCTACCTGCACGGTATCTGCCTACCTGCACTGAATCTGCCTACCTGCACCGTATCTGCCTACCTGCACTGAATCTGCCTACCTGCACGGTGTCTGCCTACCTGCACGGTGTCTGCCTACCTGCACTGTATCTGCAAGCTGTTGGCCAGAGCGCAGGTACCAAGACCAGAGTGGGCACATCTGCTATATAATGCAACAATTTATTTGACAAAACCGTTGGTAGAGTTGAAGACGCGATGGAAACCAATTTAACTTTTTACTCGGTACATGGGGAATTTAAACCAAAAGTCATTTTTATCGTGTACTACGTCATCACAACCTTTAAACCACAAGTCATTTTTATCGTGTACTACGTCATCACAGTCTTTAAACCACAACAGTCATTTGTATCGTGTACTACGTCATCACAGCCTTTAAACCACAAGTCATTTTTATCGTGTACTACGTCATCACAGCCTTTAAACCACAAGTCATTTTTATTGTGTACTACGTCATCACAGCCTTTAAACCACAAGTCATTTTTATCGTGTACTACGTCATCACAGCCTTTAAACCACAAGTCATTTTTATCGTGTACTACATCATCACAGCCTTTAAACCACAAGTCATTTTTATCGTGTACTACATCATCACAGCCTTTAAACCACAACAGTCATTTTTATCGTGTACTATGTCATCACAACCTTTAAACCACAAGTCATTTTTATCGTGTACTACGTCATCACAGCCTTTAAACCACAACAGTCATTTTTTTCGTGTACTACGTCATCACAGCCTTTAAACCACAAGTCATTTTTATCGTGTACTACGTCATCACAGCCTTTAAACCACAAGTCATTTTTATCGTGTACTACGTCATCACAGCCTTTAAACCACAACAGTCATTTTTATTGTGTACTACGTCATCACAGCCTTTAAACCACAAGTCATTTTTATTGTGTACTACGTCATCACAGCCTTTAAACCACAAGTCATTTTTATTGTGTACTACGTCATCACAGCCTTTAAACCACAAGTCATTTTTATCGTGTACTATGTCATCACAGCCTTTAAACCACAAGTCATTTTTATCGTGTACTACGTCATCACATCCTTTAAACCACAAGTCATTTTTATCGTGTACTACGTCATCACAGCCTTTAAACCACAACAGTCATTTTTATCGTGTACTATGTCATCACAACCTTTAAACCACAAGTCATTTTTATCGTGTACTACGTCATCACAGCCTTTAAACCACAACAGTCATTTTTTTCGTGTACTACGTCATCACAGCCTTTAAACCACAAGTCATTTTTATCGTGTACTACGTCATCACAGCCTTTAAACCACAAGTCATTTTTATCGTGTACTACGTCATCACAGCCTTTAAACCACAACAGTCATTTTTATTGTGTACTACGTCATCACAGCCTTTAAACCACAAGTCATTTTTATTGTGTACTACGTCATCACAGCCTTTAAACCACAAGTCATTTTTATTGTGTACTACGTCATCACAGCCTTTAAACCACAAGTCATTTTTATCGTGTACTACGTCATCACAGCCTTTAAACCACAAGTCATTTTTATCGTGTACTACATCATCACAACCTTTAAACCACAAGTCATTTTTATCGTGTACTACGTCATCACAGCCTTTAAACCACAAGTCATTTTTATCGTGTACTACATCATCACAGCCTTTAAACCACAAGTCATTTTTATTGTGTACTACATCATCACAACCTTTAAACCACAAGTCATTTTTATCGTGTACTACGTCATAACAGCCTTTAAACCACAACAGTCATTTTTATCGTGTACTACATCATCACAATCTTTAAACCACAAGTCATTTTTATCGTGTACTATGTCATCACAGCCTTTAAACCACAACAGTCATTTTTATCGTGTACTACATCATCACAACCTTTAAACCACAAGTCATTTTTATCGTGTACTACGTCATCACAGCCTTTAAACCACAAGTCATTTTTATTGTGTACTACATCATCACAACCTTTAAACCACAAGTCATTTTTATCGTGTACTACGTCATCACAGCCTTTAAACCACAAGTCATTTTTATCGTGTACTACATCATCACAGTCTTTAAACCACAAGTCATTTTTATCGTGTACTACGTCATCACAGCCTTTAAACCACAAGTCATTTTTATCGTGTACTACATCATCACAGTCTTTAAACCACAAGTCATTTTTATCGTGTACTACGTCATCACAACCTTTAAACCACAAGTCATTTTTATTGTGTACTACGTCATCACAGTCTTTAAACCACAACAGTCATTTTTATCGTGTACTACGTCATCACAGCCTTTAAACCACAACAGTCATTTTTATCGTGTACTACGTCATCACAGCCTTTAAACCACAAGTCATTTTTATTGTGTACTACGTCATCACAGCCTTTAAACCACAAGTCATTTTTATCGTGTACTATGTCATCACAGCCTTTAAACCACAAGTCATTTTTATCGTGTACTACGTCATCACAGCCTTTAAACCACAAGTCATTTTTATCGTGTACTACGTCATCACAGCCTTTAAACCACAAGTCATTTTTATCGTGTACTATGTCATCACAGCCTTTAAACCACAAGTCATTTTTATCGTGTACTACGTCATCACAGCCTTTAAACCACAAGTCATTTTTATCGTGTACTACGTCATCACAGCCTTTAAACCACAAGTCATTTTTATCGTGTACTACGTCATCACAGCCTTTAAACCACAACAGTCATTTTTATCGTGTACTACGTCATCACAGCCTTTAAACCACAAGTCATTTTTATCGTGTACTACGTCATCACAGCCTTTAAACCACAAGTCATTTTTATCGTGTACTACGTCATCACAGTCTTTAAACCACAAGTCATTTTTATCGTGTACTACGTCATCACAGCCTTTAAACCACAACAGTCATTTTTATCGTGTACTACGTCATCACAGCCTTTAAACCACAACAGTCATTTTTATCATGTACTACCTCATCACAGCCTTTAAACCACAAGTCATTTTTATCGTGTACTACCTCATCACAGCCTTTAAACCACAAGTCATTTTTATTGTGTACTACGTCATCACAGTCTTTAAACCACAACAGTCATTTTTATCGTGTACTACGTCATCACAGCCTTTAAACCACAAGTCATTTTTATCGTGTACTACCTCATCACAGCCTTTAAACCACAAGTCATTTTTATCGTGTACTACGTCATCACAACCTTTCATTCCCAGCAAGTACATTTGATGGAAACATCTCTGATGGGGGTAAAATAGCATGTTTTTTTTATGTAGAATTATTCTATATTCGCATGAAAATCTGTCGTCAATTGGATGGAAACCTCGCTAGTGAGACAGTCAAATCTCAAGTTTTGGCCATCGCATCAGTGACCTACTAACACAAACTGCGGTTACATCTTGACGTCAAAGCTCAGACGAACCAGTCAGTATTACTCTAGAGACATGACATACGTGTGTCAGTTTCAGCCTAAACAAACTGAAGAGATCAATCAACTGGGGCTACTTTTTCATCTGCATTCTTTGATGAACAAACTAAAAAAAAGTCAGATCTAAGAAGAACCCATCAAGTGGATAAGAAATTAGCCTGTTAATAACTGGGCTGCAGGTCTAGAATCAGATTACGATAGGAGAGCTGTTAATAACTGGGCTGCAGGTCTAGAATCAGATTACGATAGGAGAGCTGTTAATAACTGGGCTGCAGGTCTAGAATCAGATTACGATAGGAGAGCTGTTAATAACTGGGCTGCAGGTCTAGAATCAGATTACGATAGGAGAGCTGTTAATAACTGGGCTGCAGGTCTAGAATCAGATTACGATAGGAGAGCTGTTAATAACTGGGCTGCAGGTCTAGAATCAGATTACGATAGGAGAGCTGTTAATAACTGGGCTGCAGGTCTAGAATCAGATTAAGATAGGAGAGCTGTTAATAACTGGGCTGCAGGTCTAGAATCAGATTACGATAGGAGAGCTGTTAATAACTGGGCTGCAGGTCTAGAATCCGATTACGATAGGAGAGTTGTTAATAACTGGGCAGCAGGTCTAGAATCAGATTAAGATAGGAGAGCTGTTAATAACTGGGCTGCAGGTCTAGAATCAGATTACGATAGGAGAGCTGTTAATAACTGGGCTGCAGGTCTAGAATCAGATTACGATAGGAGAGCTGTTAATAACTGGGCTGCAGGTCTAGAATCAGATTAAGATAGGAGAGCTGTTAATAACTGGGCTGCAGGTCTAGAATCAGATTAAGATAGGAGAGCTGTTAATAACTGGGCTGCAGGTCTAAAATTAGATTACGATAGGAGAGCTGTTAATAACTGGGCTGCAGGTCTAGAATCAGATTAAGATAGGAGAGCTGTTAATAACTGGGCTGCAGGTCTAGAATCAGATTTAGATAGGAGAGCTGTTAATAACTGGGCTGCAGGTCTAGAATCAGATTACGATAGGAGAGCTGTTAATAACTGGGCTGCAGGTCTAGAATCAGATTACGATAGGAGAGCTGTTAATAACTGGGCTGCAGGTCTAGAATCAGATTACGATAGGATAGCTGTTAATAACTGGGCTGCAGGTCTAGAATCAGATTACGATAGGAGAGCTGTTAATAACTGGGCTGCAGGTCTAGAATCAGATTAAGATAGGAGAGCTGTTAATAACTGGGCTGCAGGTCTAGAATCAGATTACGATAGGAGAGCTGTTAATAACTGGGCTGCAGGTCTAGAATCCGATTACGATAGGAGAGTTGTTAATAACTGGGCAGCAGGTCTAGAATCAGATTAAGATAGGAGAGCTGTTAATAACTGGGCTGCAGGTCTAGAATCAGATTACGATAGGAGAGCTGTTAATAACTGGGCTGCAGGTCTAGAATCAGATTACGATAGGAGAGCTGTTAATAACTGGGCTGCAGGTCTAAAATTAGATTACGATAGGAGAGCTGTTAATAACTGGGCTGCAGGTCTAGAATCAGATTAAGATAGGAGAGCTGTTAATAACTGGGCTGCAGGTCTAGAATCAGATTAAGATAGGAGAGCTGTTAATAACTGGGCTGCAGGTCTAAAATTAGATTACGATAGGAGAGCTGTTAATAACTGGGCTGCAGGTCTAGAATCAGATTAAGATAGGAGAGCTGTTAATAACTGGGCTGCAGGTCTAGAATCAGATTTAGATAGGAGAGCTGTTAATAACTGGGCTGCAGGTCTAGAATCAGATTACGATAGGAGATGTGTTAATAACTGGGCTGCAGGTCTAGAATCAGATTACGATAGGAGAGCTGTTAATAACTGGGCTGCAGGTCTAGAATCAGATTAAGATAGGAAAGCTGTTAATAACTGGGCTGCAGGTCTAGAATCAGATTAAGATAGGAGAGCTGTTAATAACTGGGCTGCAGGTCTAGAATCAGATTACGATAGGAGAGCTGTTAATAACTGGGCTGCAGGTCTAGAATCAGATTACGATAGGAGAGCTGTTAATAACAGGGCTGCAGGTCTAGAATCAGATTACGACAGGAGAGCTGTTAATAACTGGGCTGCAGGTCTAGAATCAGATTTAGATAGGAGAGCTGTTAATAACTGGGCTGCAGGTCTAGAATCAGATTTAGATAGGAGAGCTGTTAATAACTGGGCTGCAGGTCTAGAATCAGATTAAGATATACAAAATATATTGAATCTATTTTGAATTCAGGCTGTAACACAACATGTGGAATAAATCAAGGGATGTGAATCATTTCTGAAGGCACTGCTATATCTGACTGAAACGTGTCTCATCTCCAAACACACACAGTGAGTGGGAGTATACCACAGAATGACATAGAACATCTAGGCATCTCTATGGAGTATACCACAGCATGAAATAGAACATCTAGGCATCTCTATGGAGTATACCACAGAATGAAATAGAACATCTAGGCATCTCTATGGAGTATACCACAGAATGAAATAGAACATCTAGGCATCTCTATGGAGTATACCACAGCATGAAATAGAACATCTAGGCATCTCTATGGAGTATACCACAGCATGAAATAGAACATCTAGGCATCTCTATGGAGTATACCACAGCATGAAATAGAACATCTAGGCATCTCTATGGAGTATACCACAGAATGAAATAGAACATCTAGGCATCTCTATGGAGTATACCACAGAATGAAATAGAACATCTAGGCATCTCTATGGAGTATACCACAGCATGAAATAGAACATCTAGGCATCTCTATGGAGTATACCACAGAATGAAATAGAACATCTAGGCATCTCTATGGAGTATACCACAGAATGAAATAGAACATCTAGGCATCTCTATGGAGTATACCACAGAATGAAATAGAACATCTAGGCATCTCTATGGAGTATACCACAGAATGAAATAGAACATCTAGGCATCTCTATGGAGTATACCACAGCATGAAATAGAACATCTAGGCATCTCTATGGAGTATACCACAGCATGAAATAGAACATCTAGGCATCTCTATGGAGTATACCACAGCATGAAATAGAACATCTAGGCATCTCTATGGAGTATACCACAGAATGAAATAGAACATCTAGGCATCTCTATGGAGTATACCACAGAATGAAATAGAACATCTAGGCATCTCTATGGAGTATACCACAGCATGAAATAGAACATCTAGGCATCTCTATGGAGTATACCACAGAATGAAATAGAACATCTAGGCATCTCTATGGAGTATACCACAGAATGAAATAGAACATCTAGGCATCTCTATGGAGTATACCACAGAATGAAATAGAACATCTAGGCATCTCTATGGAGTATACCACAGAATGAAATAGAACATCTAGGCATCTAGGTCCTATTAATTCACTGTCGCTCTGTAGGAAAGGTTTAAAGACAGGCTAAAGAAATGACATGATTGATTGATTGATTGATTGACAGATGTATCCTACCTCTCTGCAGGACTGTCTGGATCCAAATAGCCGATGAGCGGGGGTGAGGACAGGGTCTCTGTGGCAAACACCCCGCCCTGTAGCTGGATGCCAAACCCCATGAGAGAGTCACTGACCAGAATCACCTCAGTCGTCTCAGTGTGAACAACCTGACCTGCTAGACCCAGGGTACTGCTAGCCAGAGACACTGTGGAGAGAGAGAGAGAGAGAGAGAGAGAGAGAGAGAGAGAGAGAGAGAGAGAGAGAGAGAGAGAGAGAGTGATACAGAGAGAGAGAGAGACATACAGAGAGAGAAAGGGAGATAGATACAGAGAGAGAGAGAGAGAGAGGCAGGCAGACAGGCAGGCAGAGAGAGAGAGAGACAGAGAGAGAGAGAGAGAGAGAGAGAGAGAGAGAAGCAGAGAGACAGAGAGAGACAGAGAGAGATGGAGCGAGAGAGAGAGAGAGAGAGAGAGAGAGAGAGAGAGAGAGAGAGAGGGGGAGAGAGAGAGATTAGATACAGTAAGTCCTCAATGGACAACCTAATATGAACTTGGCAGCACACACACACACACACCCTCCAGACTGACAGTGACTTTTCCTTTCCAATTAGACCAGGCATATGGAGTAGGAGTGGAGGTACACCAAGCAGAAAATTAGTCCTGCCATGAGGAAGCTTGACATTCAGCACTGACTCTCTCTCACACACACACACACACACACGCACGCGCACACACACACACACACACACACACACACACACACACACACACACACACACACACACACACACACACACACACCCTTGTCGAAGCGTTGCATTGACTAACACACATTACATCTCCATGAATCTCAGCGCTACAGCAAATAAGACTCCTCACTGGATATACAAATAAACGATCCACCAGACCGAAGCTACGTTCCCTCTCACTCTGGAGGGGCAGACACGTCAGCACACAACCACAACGAGGAACTGTTGATATATACACTCTTAGAGAAAAAGGGTTCTTAGGCTGTCCCCATAGGAGAAACCTCTTTTGGTTCCAGGTAGCTCACACCAGACTACCTACAGAGAGATATCATGACCACACCAGACTACCTACAGAGAGATATCATGACCACACCAGACTACCTACAGAGAGATAGCATGACCACACCAGACTACCTACAGAGAGATATCATGACCACACCAGACTACCTACAGAGAGATCGCATGACCACACCAGACTACCTACAGAGAGATATCATGACCACACCAGACTACCTACAGAGAGATATCATGACCACACCAGATAAGAGGTTATAAAGATATTCATAAAATGTGTGGTTCGAGACCCGAATGCCGATTGGCTGACAGCTGTGGTATATCAGACCGTGTATCAGACCGCGTTGCGTCGGGCATAAGAACAGCCCTTAGCCGAGGTATATTGGCCACACACGCCACAAACCCCAGAGGTGCCTTATTGCTAAAAATAACATCTTATCTTTGATTAATTTCAGCTCTGTGTCCTCTCAATAACAATGAGTGAGTCCCAGATGGCACCCTATTCCCTATATAGTGCACTACTTTAGACCAGAGCCCTAGTCCCTATATAGTGCACTACTTTAGTCCAGAGCCCTAGTCCCTATATAGTGCACTACTTTAGTCCAGAGCCCTATTCCCTATATAGTGCACTACTTTAGTCCAGAGCCCTATTCCTTATAGAGTGCACTACTTTAGTCCAGAGCCCTAGTCCCTATATAGTGCACTACTTTAGTCCAGAGCCCTATTCCTTATAGAGTGCACTACTTTAGACCAGAGCCCTAGTCCCTATATAGTGCACTACTTTAGACCAAGACCCTATTCCCTATATAGTGCACTACTTTAGTCCAGAGCCCTATTCCCTATATAGTACACTACTGTTGACCAAAGCCCTATTCCCTATATAGTGCACTACTTTAGACCAGAGCCCTATTCCCTATATAGTGCACTACTGTTGACCAGGGCCCTATTCCCTATATAGTGTACTACTGTTGACCAGGGCCCATAGTCCCCTGTTATTGAGAGGTAATAGGGGGCCATCTGAGATGCACTACTGTTGACCAGGGCCCATAGTCCCCTGTTATTGAGAGGTAATAGGGGGCCATCTGAGATGCACTACTGTTGACCAGGGCCCAATAGGCCTCTGTTATTGAGAGGTAATAGGGGGCCATCTGAGATGCACTACTGTTGACCAGGGCCCAATAGGCCTCTGCTATTGAGAGGTAATAGGGGGCCATCTGAGATGCACTACTGTTGACCAGGGCCCAATAGGCCTCTGTTATTGAGAGGTAATAGGGGGCCATCTGAGATGCACTACTGTTGATCAGGGCCCAATAGGCCTCTGTTATTGAGAGGTAATAGGGGGCCATCTGAGATGCATTCAAGGTCATTGTAGGAATATTTGAATAACTTTTTGAGATGATTCAGATTAAACATAATTAGGGATCACTTGATGAGGATTAATTAGCTTTTCATCCTTACAATACTTTGAGATAATTGCCCTGAGAAATTTTGTGGTTAATTATGATATAATTCAGTCATAACAGAGGGGACGGAGAAAACTGTTTCCTTTTCAGGTCGACACGTTTAATCGGACAGTCCGTGTACAGAGGTTGTAGAGCAGAGAACTTGTTCACTCAGTTGCGACCAGGTTGTAGAACAGAGGGTATTGATTAGGAGAATAAACCCTGTTGACCACTCAGTTGGGACCAGGTTGTAGAACAGAGGGTATTGATTAGGAGTATAAACCCTGTTGACCACTCAGTTGGGACCAGGTTGTAGAACAGAGGGTATTGATTAGGAGTATAAACCCTGTTGACCACTCAGTTGGGACCAGGTTGTAGAACAGAGGGTATTGATTAGGAGTATAAACCCTGTTGACCACTCAGTTGGGACCAAGTTGTAGAACAGAGGGTATTGATTAGGAGTATAAACCCTGTTGACCACTCAGTTGGGACCAGGTTGTAGAACAGAGGGTATTGATTAGGAGTATAAACCCTGTTGACCACTCAGTTGGGACCAAGTTGTAGAACAGAGGGTATTGATTAGGAGTATAAACCCTGTTGACCACTCAGTTGGGACCAGGTTGTAGAACAGAGGGTATTGATTAGGAGTATAAACCCTGTTGACCACTCAGTTGGGACCAGGTTGTAGAACAGAGGGTATTGATTAGGAGAATAAACCCTGTTGACCACTCAGTTGGGACCAGGTTATAGAACAGAGGGTATTGATTAGGAGTATAAACCCTGTTGACCACTCAGTTGGGACCAGGTTGTAGAACAGAGGGTATTGACTAGGAGTATAAACCCTGTTGACCACTCAGTTGGGACCAGGTTGTAAAACAGAGAACTTGGGTATTGACTAGGAGTATAAACCCTGTTGACCACTCAGTTGGGACCAGGTTGTAGAACAGAGGGTATTGATTAGGAGTATAAACCCTGTTAACCACTCAGTTGGGACCAGGTTGTAGAACAGAGGGTATTGATTAGGAGTATAAACCCTGTTAACCACTCAGTTGGGACCAGGTTGTAGAACAGAGGGTATTGATTAGGAGAATAAACCCTGTTGACCACTCAGTTGGGACCAGGTTGTAGAACAGAGGGTATTGACTAGGAGTATAAACCCTGTTGACCACTCAGTTGGGACCAGGTTGTAAAACAGAGAACTTGGGTATTGACTAGGAGTATAAACCCTGTTGACCACTCAGTTGGGACCAGGTTGTAAAACAGAGGGTATTGATTAGGAGTATAAACCCTGTTGACCACTCAGTTGGGACCAGGTTATAGAACAGAGGGTATTGACTAGGAGTATAAACCCTGTTGACCACTCAGTTGGGACCAGGTTGTAGAACAGAGGGTATTGATTAGGAGTATAAACCCTGTTAACCACTCAGTTGGGACCAGGTTATAGAACAGAGGGTATTGACTAGGAGTATAAACCCTGTTGACCACCCAGTTGGGACCAGGTTATAGAACAGAGGGTATTGACTAGGAGTATAAACCCTGTTGACCACTCAGTTGGGACCAGGTTGTAGAACAGAGGGTATTGATTAGGAGTATTAACCCTGTTGACCACTCAGTTGGGACCAGGTTGTAGAACAGAGGGTATTGATTAGGAGTATTAACCCTGTTGACCACTCAGTTGGGACCAGGTTGTAGAACAGAGGGTATTGACTAGGAGTATAAACCCTGTTGACCACTCAGTTGGGACCAGGTTGTAAAACAGAGGGTATTGACTAGGAGTATAAACCCTGTTGACCACTCAGTTGGGACCAGGTTGTAGAACAGAGGGTATTGATTAGGAGTATAAACCCTGTTAACCACTCAGTTGGGACCAGGTTGTAGAACAGAGGGTATTGATTAGGAGTATAAACCCTGTTGACCACTCAGTTGGGACCAGGTTGTAGAACAGAGAACTTGGGTATTGACTAGGAGTATAAACCCTGTTAACCACCCAGTTGGGAACAGAGTTAGATTGGATTAGAGATTAGAGAAACTTCACTATCCCATCAGGGGGAAATTAATTTGGTCATGTGCTTAACAAGACTCTCTCTCTCTCTCTCTCTCTCTCTCTCTCTCTCTCTTCTTTCCTCCTTGGTCTGGTGTCAACCTTTTAATTGCATCTACCAGGAGTGACCGTGCTCCCACCAGTCTCTGCTGGTCTACCAGGAGTGATCATGCTCCCACCAGTCTCTGCTGGTCTACCAGGAGTGACCATGCTCCCACCAGTCTCTGCTGGTCTACCAGGAGTGACCATGCTCCCACCAGGCTCTGCTGGTCTACCAGGAGTGACCATGCTCCCACCAGTCTCTGCTGGTCTACCAGGAGTGACCATGCTCCCACCAGTCTCTGCTGGTCTACCAGGTGTGACCATGCTCCCACCAGTCTCTGCTGGTCTACCAGGAGTGACCATGCTCCCACCAGTCTCTGCTGGTCTACCAGGAGTGACCATGCTCCCACTAGTCTCTGCTGGTCTACCAGGACTGACCATGCTCCCACCAGTCTCTGCTGGTCTACCAGGACTGACCATGCTCCCACCAGTCTCTGCTGGTCTACCAGGAGTGACCATGCTCCCACTAGTCTCTGCTGGTCTACCAGGAGTGACCATGCTCCCACCAGGCTCTGCTGGTCTACCAGGAGTGACCATGCTCCCACCAGTCTCTGCTGGTCTACCAGGTGTGACCATGCTCCCACCAGTCTCTACTGGTCTACCAGGAGTGACCATGCTCCCACCAGTCTCTGCTGGTCTACCAGGAGTGACCATGCTCCCACCAGTCTCTGCTGGTCTACCAGGTGTGACCATGCTCCCACCAGTCTCTGCTGGTCTACCAGGAGTGACCATGCTCCCACCAGTCTCTGCTGGTCTACCAGGAGTGACCATGCTCCCACCAGTCTCTGCTGGTCTACCAGGTGTGACCATGCTCCCACCAGTCTCTACTGGTCTACCAGGAGTGACCATGCTCCCACCAGTCTCTGCTGGTCTACCAGGAGTGACCATGCTCCCACCAGTCTCTGCTGGTCTACCAGGTGTGACCATGCTCCCACCAGTCTCTGCTGGTCTACCAGGAGTGACCATGCTCCCACCAGTCTCTGCTGGTCTACCAGGAGTGACCATGCTCCCACCAGTCTCTGCTGGTCTACCAGGAGTGACCATGCTCCCACCAGTCTCTGCTGGTCTACCAGGAGTGACCATGCTCCCACCAGTCTCTACTGGTCTACCAGGAGTGACCATGCTCCCACCAGTCTCTGCTGGTCTACCAGGAGTGACCATGCTCCCACCAGTCTCTGCTGGTCTACCAGGAGTGACCATGCTCCCACCAGTCTCTACTGGTCTACCAGGAGTGACCATGCTCCCACCAGTCTCTGCTGGTCTACCAGGAGTGACCATGCTCCCACCAGTCTCTGCTGGTCTACCAGGAGTGACCATGCTCCCACCAGTCTCTGCTGGTCTACCAGGAGTGACCATGCTCCCACCAGTCTCTGCTGGTCTACCAGGAGTGACCATGCTCCCACCAGGCTCTGCTGGTCTACCAGGAGTGACCATGCTCCCACCAGTCTCTGCTGGTCTACCAGGAGTGACCATGCTCCCACCAGTCTCTGCTGGTCTACCAGGAGTGACCATGCTCCCACCAGTCTCTGCTGGTCTACCAGGAGTGACCATGCTCCCACCAGTCTCTGCTGGTCTACCAGGAGTGACCATGCTCCCACCAGTCTCTGCTGGTCTACCAGGTGTGACCATGCTCCCACCAGTCTCTGCTGGTCTACCAGGAGTGACCGTGCTCCCACCAGTCTCTGCTGGTCTACCAGGAGTGACCGTGCTCCCACCAGTCTCTGCTGGTCTACCAGGAGTGACCATGCTCCCACCAGTCTCTGCTGGTCTACCAGGAGTGACCATGCTCCCACCAGGCTCTGCTGGTCTACCAGGAGTGACCATGCTCCCACCAGTCTCTGCTGGTCTACCAGGAGTGACCATGCTCCCACCAGTCTCCTCTGGTCTACCAGGTGTGACCATGCTCCCACCAGTCTCCTCTGGTCTACCAGGAGTGACCATGCTCCCACCAGTCTCCTCTGGTCTACCAGGTGTGACCATGCTCCCACCAGTCTCTGCTGGTCTACCAGGAGTGACCATGCTCCTACCAGTCTCTGCTGGTCTACCAGGAGTGACCATGCTCCCACCAGTCTCTGCTGGTCTACCAGGAGTGACCATGCTCCCACCAGTCTCCTCTGGTCTACCAGGTGTGACCATGCTCCCACCAGTCTCTGCTGGTCTACCAGGAGTGACCATGCTCCCACCAGTCTCTGCTGGTCTACCAGGAGTGACCATGCTCCCACCAGTCTCTGCTGGTCTACCAGGAGTGACCATACTCCCACCAGTCTCCTCTGGTCTACCAGGAGTGACCATGCTCCCACCAGTCTCTGCTGGTCTACCAGGAGTGACCATGCTCCCACCAGTCTCTGCTGGTCTACCAGGAGTGACCATACTCCCACCAGTCTCCTCTGGTCTACCAGGAGTGACCATGCTATTTCCATAAAGTGTCATTATTGAGACGGTAATACGTTCTGCCGTAGGGAAGAATCCTATTAAACGCAAATATGAATTTAAACATTAAAAGGACACGATTGGCTCTGAAGGTCCTTGGCGTCACGGTCCTTGGCGTCATGGCAACCCTACGCGGTTAACCCGCCTTGACGACGAGGCTGAGTCGGCGTGAGCCCCGGGCGAATTTACAAACTTCAAAGAGTCTCTTTCTTTTGTTAAATCCTTCCCCTTTTCTGTCCATTTCCTGATCCTGTTTTATATTTTAGATGAAGGGTTTTCTCCTCTCCTCCTCCTCCTCTGCTCCCCTGCTGCTCTGATAGCCAGGGATTATTTCTCCTCGTGGTGCTATCCGGGGGATACAGCCCACCTACTCGTGGTCTTGCTATAATGGCGTGTGTCTCATGGTCTTGGATGACTCATGTGTACGGCCTTGTTAGAGAGCCAGACGGGAGGCTAAGTTCCAAATGGCACCCTAATCCCTACATAGTGCACTACTTCTGACCAGAACCTTATGGGCCCTAATCCCTACGTAGTTCACTACTTCTGACCAGAACTTTATAGGCGCTAATCCCTACGTAGTGCACTACTTCTGACCAGAACCTTAAAGCCCAAATCCCTACGTAGTGCACTACTTCTGACCAGAACCTTATGGGCCCTAATCCCTACGTAGTGCACTACTTCTGACCAGAACCTTATGGGCCCTAATCCCTACGTAGTGCACTACTTCTGACCAGAACCTTATGGGCCCTAATCCCTACGTAGTGCACTACTTCTGACCAGAACCTTATGGGCCCTAATCCCTATTTAGTGCACTTTTTCTGATCAGAACCTTATGGGCCCTAATCCCTATTTAGTGCACTACTTCTGACCAGAACCTTATGGGCCCTAATCCCTATTTAGTGCACTACTGTGAATATGGTGCAGTTAGGGATGTAGCCCACTGCTTTCCTCCTTTAGGGGGAGTAAAGAAGACACTTTCACACACACACACACACACACGCAGAAGACAACCAACTGCCTGCGTGCTGGATCACTCACACGCACACACCGAGGACAACCCACTGGCTGCTTGCTGGATCACTCACACGCACATACACACACACACACAAACACACACACACACACACACACACAAGACCTGACTGGGGTTTATAATATATAAGACCTGACTGGGGTTTATAACAGAATCTAAACGACCTGACTGGGGTTTATAACAGAATCTAAACGACCTGACTGGGGTTTATAACAGAATCTAAACGACCTGACTGGGGTTTATAATATATAAGACCTGACTGGGGTTTATAACAGAATCTAAACGACCTGACTGGGGTTTATAACAGAATCTAAACGACCTGACTGGGGTTTATAACAGAATCTAAACGCCCTGACTGGGGTTTATAATATATAAGACCTGACTGGGGTTTATAATATATAAGATCTGACTGGGGTTTATAATATAATATATAAGACCTGACTGGGGTTTATAATATTTAAGATCTGACTGGGGTTTATAATATATAAGACCTGACTGGGGTTTATAATATATAAGATCTGACTGGGGTTTATAATATATAAGATCTGACTGGGGTTTATAATATATAAGACCTGACTGGGGTTTATAATATATAAGATCTGACTGGGGTTTATAATATAATATATAAGACCTGACTGGGGTTTATAATATATAAGATCTGACTGGGGTTTATTATATAAGATCTGACTGGGGTTTATAATATATAAGATCTGACTGGGGTTTATAATATAATATATAAGATCTGACTGGGGTTTATAATATATAAGATCTGACTGGGGTTTATAATATATAAGATCTGACTGGGGTTTATAATATATAAGACCTGACTGGGGTTTATAATATAATATATAAGATCTGACTGGGGTTTATAATATATAAGATCTGACTGGGGTTTATAATATATAAGACCTGACTGGGGTTTATAATATAATATATAAGATCTGACTGGGGTTTATAATATATAAGATCTGACTGGGGTTTATAATATATAAGACCTGACTGGGGTTTATAATATAATATATAAGACCTGACTGGGGTTTATAATATATAAGATCTGACTGGGGTTTATAATATATAAGATCTGACTGGGGTTTATAACATAATATATAAGATCTGACTGGGGTTTATAATATATAAGATCTGACTGGGGTTTATAATATATAAGATCTGACTGGGGTTTATAATATATAAGATCTGACTGGGGTTTATAATATATAAGATCTGACTGGGGTTTATAATATATAAGACCTGACTGGGGTTTATAATATAATATATAAGATCTGACTGGGGTTTATAATATAATATATAAGATCTGACTGGGGTTTATAATATATAAGATCTGACTGGGGTTTATAATATATAAGATCTGACTGGGGTTTATAATATATAAGACCTGACTGGGGTTTATAATATAATATATAAGATCTGACTGGGGTTTATAATATATAAGATCTGACTGGGGTTTATAATATATAAGACCTGACTGGGGTTTATAATATAATATATAAGATCTGACTGGGGTTTATAATATATAAGACCTGACTGGGGTTTATAATATAATATATAAGATCTGACTGGGGTTTATAATATATAAGATCTGACTGGGGTTTATAATATATAAGATCTGACTGGGGTTTATAATATATAAGACCTGACTGGGGTTTATAATATAATATATAAGATCTGACTGGGGTTTATAATATATAAGACCTGACTGGGGTTTATAATATATAAGATCTGACTGGGGTTTATAATATATAAGATCTGACTGGGGGTTTATAATATATAAGATCTGACTGGGGTTTATAATATAATATATAAGATCTGACTGGGGTTTATAATATATAAGACCTGACTGGGGTTTATAATATAGAAGATCTGACTGGGGTTTATAATATAATATATAAGATCTGACTGGGGTTTATAATATAATATATAAGATCTGACTGGGGTTTATAATATAATATATAAGATCTGACTGGGGTTTATAATATATAAGATCTGACTGGGGTTTATAATATATAAGACCTGACTGGGGTTTATAATATAATATTTAAGACCTGACTGGGGTTTATAATATATAAGACCTGACTGGGGTTTATAATATAGAAGATCTGACTGGGGTTTATAATATAATATATAAGACCTGACTGGGGTTTATAATATAATATATAAGACCTGACTGGGGTTTATAATATAATATTTAAGACCTGACTGGGGTTTATAATATATAAGACCTGACTGGGGTTTATAATATAATATATAAGACCTGACTGGGGTTTATAATATAATATTTAAGACCTGACTGGGGTTTATAATATTTAAGACCTGACTGGGGTTTATAATATATAAGACCTGACTGGGGTTTATAATATAATATTTAAGACCTGACTGGGGTTTATAATATATAAGATCTGACTGGGGTTTATAATATAATATTTAAGACCTGACTGGGGTTTATAATATATAAGACCTGACTGGGGTTTATAATATATAAGATCTGACTGGGGTTTATAATATATAAGATCTGACTGGGGTTTATAATATAATATATAAGATCTGACTGGGGTTTATAATATAATATATAAGATCTGACTGGGGTTTATAATATATAAGATCTGACTGGGGTTAATAATATAATATATAAGATCTGACTGGGGTTTATAATATATAAGACCTGACTGGGGTTTATAATATATAAGACCTGACTGGGGTTTATAATATATAAGACCTGACTGGGGTTTATAATATATAAGACCTGACTGGGGTTTATAATATATAAGATCTGACTGGGGTTTATAATATATAAGATCTGACTGGGGTTTATAATATAATATATAAGATCTGACTGGGGTTTATAATATAATATATAAGATCTGACTGGGGTTTATAATATATAAGATCTGACTGGGGTTAATAATATAATATATAAGACCTGACTGGGGTTTATAATATATAAGACCTGACTGGGGTTTATAATATAGAAGATCTGACTGGGGTTTATAATATAATATATAAGACCTGACTGGGGTTTATAATATAATATATAAGATCTGACTGGGGTTTATAATATAATATATCAGATCTGACTGGGGTTTATAATATATAAGATCTGACTGGGGTTTATAATATATAAGACCTGACTGGGGTTTATAATATATAAGATCTGACTGGGTTTATAATATATAAGACCTGACTGGGGTTTATAATATAATATATAAGATCTGACTGGGGTTTATAATATATAAGACCTGACTGGGGTTTATAATATATAAGATCTGACTGGGGTTTATAATATATAAGACCTGACTGGGGTTTATAATATATAAGATCTGACTGGGGTTTATAATATATAAGATCTGACTGGGGTTTATAATATATAAGATCTGACTGGGGTTTATAATATATAATATCTGACTGGGGTTTATAATATATAAGACCTGACTGGGGTTTATTATATATAAGACCTGACTGGGGTTTATAATATATAAGATCTGACTGGGGTTTATAATATATAAGACCTGACTGGGGTTTATAATATATAAGATCTGACTGGGGTTTATAATATATAAGATCTGACTGGGGTTTATAATATAATATATAAGACCTGACTGGGGTTTATAATATATAAGACCTGACTGGGGTTTATAATATATAAGACCTGACTGGGGTTTATAATATATAAGATCTGACTGGGGTTTATAATATATAAGATCTGACTGGGGTTTATAATATAATATATAAGACCTGACTGGGGTTTATAATATATAAGACCTGACTGGGGTTTATAATATATAAGACCTGACTGGGGTTTATAATATATAAGATCTGACTGGAGTTTATAATATATAAGATCTGACTGGGGTTTATAATATAATACATAAGACCTGACTGGGGTTTATAATATATAAGATCTGACTGGGGTTTATAATATATAAGATCTGACTGGGGTTTATAATATATAAGATCTGACTGGGGTTTATAATATATAAGACCTGACTGGGGTTTATAATATATAAGACCTGACTGGGGTTTATAATATATAAGATCTGACTGGGGTTTATAATATATAAGACCTGACTGGGGTTTATAATATAATATATAAGATCTGACTGGGGTTTATAATATATAAGACCTGACTGGGGTTTATAATATAATATATAAGATCTGACTGGGGTTTATAATATATAAGATCTGACTGGGGTTTATAATATATAAGACCTGACTGGGGTTTATAATATAATATATAAGATCTGACTGGGGTTTATAATATATAAGACCTGACTGGGGTTTATAATATAATATATAAGATCTGACTGGGGTTTATAATATATAAGATCTGACTGGGGTTTATAATATATAAGATCTGACTGGGGTTTATAATATATAAGACCTGACTGGGGTTTATAATATAATATATAAGATCTGACTGGGGTTTATAATATATAAGACCTGACTGGGGTTTATAATATATAAGATCTGACTGGGGTTTATAATATATAAGATCTGACTGGGGGTTTATAATATATAAGATCTGACTGGGGTTTATAATATAATATATAAGATCTGACTGGGGTTTATAATATATAAGACCTGACTGGGGTTTATAATATAGAAGATCTGACTGGGGTTTATAATATAATATATAAGATCTGACTGGGGTTTATAATATAATATATAAGATCTGACTGGGGTTTATAATATAATATATAAGATCTGACTGGGGTTTATAATATATAAGATCTGACTGGGGTTTATAATATATAAGACCTGACTGGGGTTTATAATATAATATTTAAGACCTGACTGGGGTTTATAATATATAAGACCTGACTGGGGTTTATAATATAGAAGATCTGACTGGGGTTTATAATATAATATATAAGACCTGACTGGGGTTTATAATATAATATATAAGACCTGACTGGGGTTTATAATATAATATTTAAGACCTGACTGGGGTTTATAATATATAAGACCTGACTGGGGTTTATAATATAATATATAAGACCTGACTGGGGTTTATAATATAATATTTAAGACCTGACTGGGGTTTATAATATTTAAGACCTGACTGGGGTTTATAATATATAAGACCTGACTGGGGTTTATAATATAATATTTAAGACCTGACTGGGGTTTATAATATATAAGATCTGACTGGGGTTTATAATATAATATTTAAGACCTGACTGGGGTTTATAATATATAAGACCTGACTGGGGTTTATAATATATAAGATCTGACTGGGGTTTATAATATATAAGATCTGACTGGGGTTTATAATATAATATATAAGATCTGACTGGGGTTTATAATATAATATATAAGATCTGACTGGGGTTTATAATATATAAGATCTGACTGGGGTTTATAATATATAAGACCTGACTGGGGTTTATAATATATAAGATCTGACTGGGGTTTATAATATATAAGATCTGACTGGGGTTTATAATATAATATATAAGATCTGACTGGGGTTTATAATATAATATATAAGATCTGACTGGGGTTTATAATATATAAGACCTGACTGGGGTTTATAATATATAAGACCTGACTGGGGTTTATAATATATAAGACCTGACTGGGGTTTATAATATATAAGACCTGACTGGGGTTTATAATATATAAGATCTGACTGGGGTTTATAATATATAAGATCTGACTGGGGTTTATAATATAATATATAAGATCTGACTGGGGTTTATAATATAATATATAAGATCTGACTGGGGTTTATAATATATAAGATCTGACTGGGGTTAATAATATAATATATAAGACCTGACTGGGGTTTATAATATATAAGACCTGACTGGGGTTTATAATATAGAAGATCTGACTGGGGTTTATAATATAATATATAAGACCTGACTGGGGTTTATAATATAATATATAAGATCTGACTGGGGTTTATAATATAATATATCAGATCTGACTGGGGTTTATAATATATAAGATCTGACTGGGGTTTATAATATATAAGACCTGACTGGGGTTTATAATATATAAGATCTGACTGGGTTTATAATATATAAGACCTGACTGGGGTTTATAATATAATATATAAGATCTGACTGGGGTTTATAATATATAAGACCTGACTGGGGTTTATAATATATAAGATCTGACTGGGGTTTATAATATATAAGACCTGACTGGGGTTTATAATATATAAGATCTGACTGGGGTTTATAATATATAAGATCTGACTGGGGTTTATAATATATAAGATCTGACTGGGGTTTATAATATATAATATCTGACTGGGGTTTATAATATATAAGACCTGACTGGGGTTTATTATATATAAGACCTGACTGGGGTTTATAATATACAAGATCTGACTGGGGTTTATAATATATAAGACCTGACTGGGGTTTATAATATATAAGATCTGACTGGGGTTTATAATATATAAGATCTGACTGGGGTTTATAATATAATATATAAGACCTGACTGGGGTTTATAATATATAAGACCTGACTGGGGTTTATAATATATAAGACCTGACTGGGGTTTATAATATATAAGATCTGACTGGGGTTTATAATATATAAGATCTGACTGGGGTTTATAATATAATATATAAGACCTGACTGGGGTTTATAATATATAAGACCTGACTGGGGTTTATAATATATAAGACCTGACTGGGGTTTATAATATATAAGATCTGACTGGAGTTTATAATATATAAGATCTGACTGGGGTTTATAATATAATACATAAGACCTGACTGGGGTTTATAATATATAAGATCTGACTGGGGTTTATAATATATAAGATCTGACTGGGGTTTATAATATATAAGATCTGACTGGGGTTTATAATATATAAGACCTGACTGGGGTTTATAATATATAAGACCTGACTGGGGTTTATAATATATAAGATCTGACTGGGGTTTATAATATATAAGACCTGACTGGGGTTTATAATATAATATATAAGATCTGACTGGGGTTTATAATATATAAGACCTGACTGGGGTTTATAATATAATATATAAGATCTGACTGGGGTTTATAATATATAAGATCTGACTGGGGTTTATAATATATAAGACCTGACTGGGGTTTATAATATAATATATAAGATCTGACTGGGGTTTATAATATATAAGACCTGACTGGGGTTTATAATATAATATATAAGATCTGACTGGGGTTTATAATATATAAGACCTGACTGGGGTTTATAATATATAAGACCTGACTGGGGTTTATAATATAATATATAAGACCTGACTGGGGTTTATAATATATAAGATCTGACTGGGGTTTATAATATAATATATAAGATCTGACTGGGGTTTATAATATATAAGATCTGACTGGGGTTTATAATATAATATATAAGACCTGACTGGGGTTTATAATATAATATATAAGATCTGACTGGGGTTTATAATATATAAGATCTGACTGGGGTTTATAATATATAAGATCTGACTGGGGTTTATAATATATAAGATCTGACTGGGGTTTATAATATAATATATAAGATCTGACTGGGGTTTATAATATATAAGATCTGACTGGGGTTTATAATATAGAAGATCTGACTGGGGTTTATAATATAATATATAAGATCTGACTGGGGTTTATAATATATAAGATCTGACTGGGGTTTATAATATATACGACCTGACTGGGGTTTATAATATATAAGACCTGACTGGGGTTTATAATATAATATATAAGACCTGACTGGGGTTTATAATATATACGACCTGACTGGGGTTTATAATATATACGACCTGACTGGGGTTTATAATATATAAGACCTGACTGGGGTTTATAATATAATATATAAGATCTGACTGGGGTTTATAATATATAAGACCTGACTGGGGTTTATAATATATAAGACCTGACTGGGGTTTATAATATAATATATAAGATCTGACTGGGGTTTATAATATATACGACCTGACTGGGGTTTATAATATATAATACCTGACTGGGGTTTATAATATATAAGATCTGACTGGGGTTTATAATATATACGACCTGACTGGGGTTTATAATATATAAGACCTGACTGGGGTTTATAATATAATATATAAGATCTGACTGGGGTTTATAATATATAAGATCTGACTGGGGTTTATAATATATAAGATCTGACTGGGGTTTATAATATATAAGATCTGACTGGGGTTTATAATATAATATATCAGATCTGACTGGGGTTTATAATATATAAGATCTGACTGGGGTTTATAATATATAAGATCTGACTGGGGTTTATAATATAATATATAAGACCTGACTGGGGTTTATAATATATAAGATCTGACTGGGGTTTATAATATATAAGATCTGACTGGGGTTTATAATATAATATATAAGATCTGACTGGGGTTTATAATATAATATATAAGATCTGACTGGGGTTTATAATATATACGACCTGACTGGGGTTTATAATATATAAGACCTGACTGGGGTTTATAATATAATATATAAGATCTGACTGGGGTTTATAATATAATATATAAGATCTGACTGGGGTTTATAATATATAAGATCTGACTGGGGTTTATAATATATAAGATCTGACTGGGGTTTATAATATATAAGATCTGACTGGGGTTTATAATATATAAGATCTGACTGGGGTTTATAATATATAAGATCTGACTGGGGTTTATAATATAATATATAAGATCTGACTGGGGTTTATAATATAATATATAAGATCTGACTGGGGTTTATAATATATAAGATCTGACTGGGGTTTATAATATATAAGATCTGACTGGGGTTTATAATATATAAGATCTGACTGGGGTTTATAATATATAAGATCTGACTGGGGTTTATAATATAATATATAAGATCTGACTGGGGTTTATAATATAATATATAAGATCTGACTGGGGTTTATAATATATAAGATCTGACTGGGGTTTATAATATATACGACCTGACTGGGGTTTATAATATAATATATAAGATCTGACTGGGGTTTATAATATAATATATAAGATCTGACTGGGGTTTATAATATATAAGATCTGACTGGGGTTTATAATATATAAGATCTGACTGGGGTTTATAATATAATATATAAGATCTGACTGGGGTTTATAATATATAAGACCTGACTGGGGTTTATAATATAATATATAAGATCTGACTGGGGTTTATAATATATAAGATCTGACTGGGGTTTATAATATAATATATAAGATCTGACTGGGGTTTATAATATATAAGATCTGACTGGGGTTTATAATATATAAGACCTGACTGGGGTTTATAATATAATATATAAGACCTGACTGGGGTTTATAATATAATATATAAGATCTGACTGGGGTTTATAATATATAAGATCTGACTGGGGTTTATAATATATAAGATCTGACTGGGGTTTATAATATAATATATAAGATCTGACTGGGGTTTATAATATATAAGACCTGACTGGGGTTTATAATATAATATATAAGATCTGACTGGGGTTTATAATATATAAGATCTGACTGGGGTTTATAATATAATATATAAGATCTGACTGGGGTTTATAATATATAAGATCTGACTGGGGTTTATAATATAATATATAAGATCTGACTGGGGTTTATAATATATAAGATCTGACTGGGGTTTATAATATAATATATAAGACCTGACTGGGGTTTATAATATAATATATAAGATCTGACTGGGGTTTATAATATATAAGATCTGACTGGGGTTTATAATATAATATATAAGATCTGACTGGGGTTTATAATATATAAGATCTGACTGGGGTTTATAATATAATATATAAGACCTGACTGGGGTTTATAATATAATATATAAGATCTGACTGGGGTTTATAATATATAAGATCTGACTGGGGTTTATAATATATAAGATCTGACTGGGGTTTATAATATATAAGATCTGACTGGGGTTTATAATATAATATATAAGATCTGACTGGGGTTTATAATATATAAGATCTGACTGGGGTTTATAATATAGAAGATCTGACTGGGGTTTATAATATAATATATAAGATCTGACTGGGGTTTATAATATATAAGATCTGACTGGGGTTTATAATATATACGACCTGACTGGGGTTTATAATATATAAGACCTGACTGGGGTTTATAATATAATATATAAGACCTGACTGGGGTTTATAATATATACGACCTGACTGGGGTTTATAATATATACGACCTGACTGGGGTTTATAATATATAAGACCTGACTGGGGTTTATAATATAATATATAAGATCTGACTGGGGTTTATAATATATAAGACCTGACTGGGGTTTATAATATATAAGACCTGACTGGGGTTTATAATATAATATATAAGATCTGACTGGGGTTTATAATATATACGACCTGACTGGGGTTTATAATATATAAGACCTGACTGGGGTTTATAATATATAAGATCTGACTGGGGTTTATAATATATACGACCTGACTGGGGTTTATAATATATAAGACCTGACTGGGGTTTATAATATAATATATAAGATCTGACTGGGGTTTATAATATATAAGATCTGACTGGGGTTTATAATATATAAGATCTGACTGGGGTTTATAATATATAAGATCTGACTGGGGTTTATAATATAATATATCAGATCTGACTGGGGTTTATAATATATAAGATCTGACTGGGGTTTATAATATATAAGATCTGACTGGGGTTTATAATATAATATATAAGACCTGACTGGGGTTTATAATATATAAGATCTGACTGGGGTTTATAATATATAAGATCTGACTGGGGTTTATAATATAATATATAAGATCTGACTGGGGTTTATAATATAATATATAAGATCTGACTGGGGTTTATAATATATACGACCTGACTGGGGTTTATAATATATAAGACCTGACTGGGGTTTATAATATAATATATAAGATCTGACTGGGGTTTATAATATAATATATAAGATCTGACTGGGGTTTATAATATATAAGATCTGACTGGGGTTTATAATATATAAGATCTGACTGGGGTTTATAATATATAAGATCTGACTGGGGTTTATAATATATAAGATCTGACTGGGGTTTATAATATAATATATAAGATCTGACTGGGGTTTATAATATAATATATAAGATCTGACTGGGGTTTATAATATATAAGATCTGACTGGGGTTTATAATATATAAGATCTGACTGGGGTTTATAATATATAAGATCTGACTGGGGTTTATAATATATAAGATCTGACTGGGGTTTATAATATAATATATAAGATCTGACTGGGGTTTATAATATAATATATAAGATCTGACTGGGGTTTATAATATATAAGATCTGACTGGGGTTTATAATATATACGACCTGACTGGGGTTTATAATATAATATATAAGATCTGACTGGGGTTTATAATATAATATATAAGATCTGACTGGGGTTTATAATATATAAGATCTGACTGGGGTTTATAATATATAAGATCTGACTGGGGTTTATAATATAATATATAAGATCTGACTGGGGTTTATAATATATAAGACCTGACTGGGGTTTATAATATAATATATAAGATCTGACTGGGGTTTATAATATATAAGATCTGACTGGGGTTTATAATATAATATATAAGATCTGACTGGGGTTTATAATATATAAGATCTGACTGGGGTTTATAATATATAAGACCTGACTGGGGTTTATAATATAATATATAAGACCTGACTGGGGTTTATAATATAATATATAAGATCTGACTGGGGTTTATAATATATAAGATCTGACTGGGGTTTATAATATATAAGATCTGACTGGGGTTTATAATATAATATATAAGATCTGACTGGGGTTTATAATATATAAGACCTGACTGGGGTTTATAATATAATATATAAGATCTGACTGGGGTTTATAATATATAAGATCTGACTGGGGTTTATAATATAATATATAAGATCTGACTGGGGTTTATAATATATAAGATCTGACTGGGGTTTATAATATATAAGATCTGACTGGGGTTTATAATATATAAGATCTGACTGGGGTTTATAATATATAAGATCTGACTGGGGTTTATAATATAATATATAAGATCTGACTGGGGTTTATAATATATAAGATCTGACTGGGGTTTATAATATATACGACCTGACTGGGGTTTATAATATAATATATAAGATCTGACTGGGGTTTATAATATAATATATAAGATCTGACTGGGGTTTATAATATATAAGATCTGACTGGGGTTTATAATATATAAGATCTGACTGGGGTTTATAATATAATATATAAGATCTGACTGGGGTTTATAATATATAAGACCTGACTGGGGTTTATAATATAATATATAAGATCTGACTGGGGTTTATAATATATAAGATCTGACTGGGGTTTATAATATAATATATAAGATCTGACTGGGGTTTATAATATATAAGATCTGACTGGGGTTTATAATATATAAGACCTGACTGGGGTTTATAATATAATATATAAGACCTGACTGGGGTTTATAATATAATATATAAGATCTGACTGGGGTTTATAATATATAAGATCTGACTGGGGTTTATAATATATAAGATCTGACTGGGGTTTATAATATAATATATAAGATCTGACTGGGGTTTATAATATATAAGACCTGACTGGGGTTTATAATATAATATATAAGATCTGACTGGGGTTTATAATATATAAGATCTGACTGGGATTTATAATATAATATATAAGATCTGACTGGGGTTTATAATATATAAGATCTGACTGGGGTTTATAATATATAAGATCTGACTGGGGTTTATAATATATAAGATCTGACTGGGGTTTATAATATATAAGATCTGACTGGGGTTTATAATATAATATATAAGACCTGACTGGGGTTTATAATATAATATATAAGATCTGACTGGGGTTTATAATATATAAGATCTGACTGGGGTTTATAATATATAAGATCTGACTGGGGTTTATAATATATAAGACCTGACTGGGGTTTATAATATATAAGATCTGACTGGGGTTTATAATATAATATATAAGATCTGACTGGGGTTTATAATATATAAGATCTGACTGGGGTTTATAATATAATATATAAGATCTGACTGGGGTTTATAATATATAAGATCTGACTGGGGTTTATAATATAATATATAAGACCTGACTGGGGTTTATAATATATAAGATCTGACTGGGGTTTATAATATATAAGACCTGACTGGGGTTTATAATATAATATATAAGATCTGACTGGGGTTTATAATATAGAAGATCTGACTGGGGTTTATAATATATAAGATCTGACTGGGGTTTATAATATATAAGATCTGAATGGGGTTTATAATATAATATATAAGATCTGACTGGGGTTTATAATATAATATATAAGATCTGACTGGGGTTTATAATATATAAGATCTGACTGGGGTTTATAATATAATATATAAGATCTGACTGGGGTTTATAATATAGAAGACCTGACTGGGGTTTATAATATAGAAGATCTGACTGGGGTTTATAATATAATATATAAGACCTGACTGGGGTTTATAATATAGAAGACCTGACTGGGGTTTATAATATATAAGATCTGACTGGGGTTTATAATATATAAGATCTGACTGGGGTTTATAATATATAAGATCTGAATGGGGTTTATAATATAATATATAAGATCTGACTGGGGTTTATAATATATAAGATCTGACTGGGGTTTATAATATATAAGATCTGACTGGGGTTTATAATATATAAGACCTGACTGGGGTTTATAATATAATATATAAGATCTGACTGGGGTTTATAATATAGAAGACCTGACTGGGGTTTATAATATATAAGATCTGACTAGGGTTTATAATATATAAGATCTGACTGGGGTTTATAATATATAAGATCTGAATGGGGTTTATAATATAATATATAAGATCTGACTGGGGTTTATAATATAGAAGATCTGACTGGGGTTTATAATATAATATAGAAGACCTGACTGGGGTTTATAATATATAAGATCTGACTGGGGTTTATAATATATACGACCTGACTGGGGTTTATAATATATAAGATCTGACTGGGGTTTATAATATAATATAGAAGACCTGACTGGGGTTTATAATATATAAGATCTGACTGGGGTTTATAATATAATATATAAGATCTGACTGGGGTTTATAATATATAAGATCTGACTGGGGTTTATAATATAATATATAAGATCTGACTGGGGTTTATAATATAGAAGACCTGACTGGGGTTTATAATATAGAAGATCTGACTGGGGTTTATAATATAATATATAAGACCTGACTGGGGTTTATAATATAGAAGACCTGACTGGGGTTTATAATATAATATATAAGACCTGACTGGGGTTTATAATATATAAGATCTGACTGGGGTTTATAATATAATATATAAGACCTGACTGGGGTTTATAATATATAAGATCTGACTGGGGTTTATAATATATAAGACCTGACTGGGGTTTATAATATAATATATAAGATCTGACTGGGGTTTATAATATAGAAGATCTGACTGGGGTTTATAATATATAAGATCTGACTGGGGTTTATAATATATAAGATCTGAATGGGGTTTATAATATAATATATAAGATCTGACTGGGGTTTATAATATAATATATAAGATCTGACTGGGGTTTATAATATATAAGATCTGACTGGGGTTTATAATATAATATATAAGATCTGACTGGGGTTTATAATATAGAAGACCTGACTGGGGTTTATAATATAGAAGATCTGACTGGGGTTTATAATATAATATATAAGACCTGACTGGGGTTTATAATATAGAAGACCTGACTGGGGTTTATAATATATAAGATCTGACTGGGGTTTATAATATATAAGATCTGACTGGGGTTTATAATATATAAGATCTGAATGGGGTTTATAATATAATATATAAGATCTGACTGGGGTTTATAATATATAAGATCTGACTGGGGTTTATAATATATAAGATCTGACTGGGGTTTATAATATATAAGACCTGACTGGGGTTTATAATATAATATATAAGATCTGACTGGGGTTTATAATATAGAAGACCTGACTGGGGTTTATAATATATAAGATCTGACTAGGGTTTATAATATATAAGATCTGACTGGGGTTTATAATATATAAGATCTGAATGGGGTTTATAATATAATATATAAGATCTGACTGGGGTTTATAATATAGAAGATCTGACTGGGGTTTATAATATAATATAGAAGACCTGACTGGGGTTTATAATATATAAGATCTGACTGGGGTTTATAATATATACGACCTGACTGGGGTTTATAATATATAAGATCTGACTGGGGTTTATAATATAATATAGAAGACCTGACTGGGGTTTATAATATATAAGATCTGACTGGGGTTTATAATATATAAGATCTGACTGGGGTTTATAATATAATATATAAGACCTGACTGGGGTTTATAATATATAAGATCTGACTGGGGTTTATAATATATACGACCTGACTGGGGTTTATAATATATAAGACCTGACTGGGGTTTATAATATAATATATAAGACCTGACTGGGGTTTATAATATAATATATAAGATCTGACTGGGGTTTATAATATATAAGATCTGACTGGGGTTTATAATATAATATATAAGATCTGACTGGGGTTTATAATATAGAAGACCTGACTGGGGTTTATAATATAGAAGATCTGACTGGGGTTTATAATATAATATATAAGACCTGACTGGGGTTTATAATATAGAAGACCTGACTGGGGTTTATAATATATAAGATCTGACTGGGGTTTATAATATATAAGATCTGACTGGGGTTTATAATATATAAGATCTGAATGGGGTTTATAATATAATATATAAGATCTGACTGGGGTTTATAATATATAAGATCTGACTGGGGTTTATAATATATAAGATCTGACTGGGGTTTATAATATATAAGACCTGACTGGGGTTTATAATATAATATATAAGATCTGACTGGGGTTTATAATATAGAAGACCTGACTGGGGTTTATAATATATAAGATCTGACTAGGGTTTATAATATATAAGATCTGACTGGGGTTTATAATATATAAGATCTGAATGGGGTTTATAATATAATATATAAGATCTGACTGGGGTTTATAATATAGAAGATCTGACTGGGGTTTATAATATAATATAGAAGACCTGACTGGGGTTTATAATATATAAGATCTGACTGGGGTTTATAATATATACGACCTGACTGGGGTTTATAATATATAAGATCTGACTGGGGTTTATAATATAATATAGAAGACCTGACTGGGGTTTATAATATATAAGATCTGACTGGGGTTTATAATATATAAGATCTGACTGGGGTTTATAATATAATATATAAGACCTGACTGGGGTTTATAATATATAAGATCTGACTGGGGTTTATAATATATACGACCTGACTGGGGTTTATAATATATAAGACCTGACTGGGGTTTATAATATAATATATAAGACCTGACTGGGGTTTATAATATAATATATAAGATCTGACTGGGGTTTATAATATAATATATAAGACCTGACTGGGGTTTATAATATAATATATAAGATCTGACTGGGGTTTATAATATAGAAGACCTGACTGGGGTTTATAATATATAAGATCTGACTGGGGTTTATAATATAGAAGACCTGACTGGGGTTTATAATATATAAGATCTGACTGGGGTTTATAATATATAAGACCTGACTGGGGTTTATAATATATAAGATCTGACTGGGGTTTATAATATAGAAGACCTGACTGGGGTTTATAATATATAAGATCTGACTGGGGTTTATAATATAATATATAAGATCTGACTGGGGTTTATAATATATAAGATCTGACTGGGGTTTATAATATATAAGATCTGACTGGGGTTTATAATATAGAAGACCTGACTGGGGTTTATAATATATAAGATCTGACTGGGGTTTATAATATAATATATAAGACCTGACTGGGGTTTATAATATATAAGATCTGACTGGGGTTTATAATATAGAAGACCTGACTGGGGTTTATAATATATAAGATCTGACTGGGGTTTATAATATAATATATAAGATCTGACTGGGGTTTATAATATATAAGACCTGACTGGGGTTTATAATATATAAGATCTGACTGGGGTTTATAATATATAAGATCTGACTGGGGTTTATAATATATAAGACCTGACTGGGGTTTATAATATATAAGACCTGACTGGGGTTTATAATATAATATATAAGATCTGACTGGGGTTTATAATATAGAAGACCTGACTGGGGTTTATAATATATAAGATCTGACTGGGGTTTATAATATAATATATAAGATCTGACTGGGGTTTATAATATATAAGATCTGACTGGGGTTTATAATATAATATATAAGATCTGACTGGGGTTTATAATATAGAAGACCTGACTGGGGTTTATAATATATAAGATCTGACTGGGGTTTATAATATAATATATAAGATCTGACTGGGGTTTATAATATAGAAGACCTGACTGGGGTTTATAATATATAAGATCTGACTGGGGTTTATAATATAATATATAAGATCTGACTGGGGTTTATAATATATAAGATCTGACTGGGGTTTATAATATAATATATAAGATCTGACTGGGGTTTATAATATAGAAGACCTGACTGGGGTTTATAATATATAAGATCTGACTGGGGTTTATAATATAATATATAAGATCTGACTGGGGTTTATAATATATAAGATCTGACTGGGGTTTATAATATAATATATAAGATCTGACTGGGGTTTATAATATATAAGACCTGACTGGGGTTTATAATATATAAGATCTGACTGGGGTTTATAATATAATATATAAGATCTGACTGGGGTTTATAATATAGAAGACCTGACTGGGGTTTATAATATATAAGACCTGACTGGGGTTTATAATATATAAGATCTGACTGGGGTTTATAATATAATATATAAGATCTGACTGGGGTTTATAATATAATATATAAGACCTGACTGGGGTTTATAATATATAAGATCTGACTGGGGTTTATAATATAATATATAAGATCTGACTGGGGTTTATAATATAATATATAAGATCTGACTGGGGTTTATAATATAATATATAAGACCTGACTGGGGTTTATAATATATAAGATCTGACTGGGGTTTATAATATATAAGATCTGACTGGGGTTTATAATATAATATATAAGATCTGACTGGGGTTTATAATATAATATATAAGACCTGACTGGGGTTTATAATATATAAGATCTGACTGGGGTTTATAATATATAAGATCTGACTGGGGTTTATAATATAATATATAAGATCTGACTGGGGTTTATAATATATAAGATCTGACTGGGGTTTATAATATAATATATAAGATCTGACTGGGGTTTATAATATATAAGATCTGACTGGGGTTTATAATATAATATATAAGATCTGACTGGGGTTTATAATATATAAGATCTGACTGGGGTTTATAATATATAAGATCTGACTGGGGTTTATAATATATAAGATCTGACTGGGGTTTATAATATAATATATAAGACCTGACTGGGGTTTATAATATATAAGAACCAACTGGGGTTTATAATATAATATATAAGATCTGACTGGGGTTTATAATATATAAGATCTGACTGGGGTTTATAATATATAAGATCTGACTGGGGTTTATAATATATAAGATCTGACTGGGGTTTATAATATAATATATAAGACCTGACTGGAGTTTATAATATATAAGATCTGACTGGGGTTTATAATATATAAGATCTGACTGGGGTTTATAATATAATATATAAGATCTGACTGGGGTTTATAATATATAAGATCTGACTGGGGTTTATAATATATAAGATCTGACTGGGGTTTATAATATATAAGACCTGACTGGGGTTTATAATATATAAGATCTGACTGGGGTTTATAATATATAAGATCTGACTGGGGTTTATAATATATAAGATCTGACTGGGGTTTATAATATAATATATAAGATCTGACTGGGGTTTATAATATAATATATAAGATCTGACTGGGGTTTATAATATATAAGATCTGACTGGGGTTTATAATATATAAGATCTGACTGGGGTTTATAATATATAAGATCTGACTGGGGTTTATAATATATAAGACCTGACTGGGGTTTATAATATATAAGATCTGACTGGGGTTTATAATATATAAGATCTGACTGGGGTTTATAATATATAAGATCTGACTGGGGTTTATAATATATAAGACCTGACTGGGGTTTATAATATAATATATAAGATCTGACTGGGGTTTATAATATATAAGACCTGACTGGGGTTTATAATATATAAGATCTGACTGGGGTTTATAATATAATATATAAGATCTGACTGGGGTTTATAATATATAAGATCTGACTGGGGTTTATAATATATAAGATCTGACTGGGGTTTATAATATAATATATAAGACCTGACTGGGGTTTATAATATATAAGATCTGACTGGGGTTTATAATATAATATATAAGATCTGACTGGGGTTTATAATATATAAGATCTGACTGGGGTTTATAATATAATATATAAGATCTGACTGGGGTTTATAATATATAAGACCTGACTGGGGTTTATAATATATAAGATCTGACTGGGGTTTATAATATATAAGATCTGACTGGGGTTTATAATATATAAGATCTGACTGGGGTTTATAATATAATATATAAGATCTGACTGGGGTTTATAATATATAAGACCTGACTGGGGTTTATAATATATAAGATCTGACTGGGGTTTATAATATAATATATAAGACCTGACTGGGGTTTATAATATATAAGATCTGACTGGGGTTTATTATATAAGATCTGACTGGGGTTTATAATATAATATATAAGATCTGACTGGGGTTTATAATATATAAGATCTGACTGGGGTTTATAATATAATATATAAGATCTGACTGGGGTTTATAATATATAAGATCTGACTGGGGTTTATAATATATAAGATATGACTGGGGTTTATAATATATAAGATCTGACTGGGGTTTATAATATAATATATAAGATCTGACTGGGGTTTATAATATATAAGACCTGACTGGGGTTTATAATATATAAGATCTGACTGGGGTTTATAATATAATATATAAGATCTGACTGGGGTTTATAATATATAAGATCTGACTGGGGTTTATAATATATAAGATCTGACTGGGGTTTATAATATAATATATAAGACCTGACTGGGGTTTATAATATATAAGATCTGACTGGGGTTTATAATATATAAGATCTGACTGGGGTTTATAATATAATATATAAGACCTGACTGGGGTTTATAATATATAAGATCTGACTGGGGTTTATAATATATAAGATCTGACTGGGGTTTATAATATATAAGATCTGACTGGGGTTTATAATATATAAGACCTGACTGGGGTTTATAATATATAAGATCTGACTGGGGTTTATAATATATAAGACCTGACTGGGGTTTATAATATATAAGATCTGACTGGGGTTTATAATATATAAGATCTGACTGGGGTTTATAATATAATATATAAGACCTGACTGGGGTTTATAATATATAAGATCTGACTGGGGTTTATAATATATAAGATCTGACTGGGGTTTATAATATAATATATAAGACCTGACTGGGGTTTATAATATATAAGATCTGACTGGGGTTTATAATATATAAGATCTGACTGGGGTTTATAATATAATATATAAGATCTGACTGGGGTTTATAATATATAAGATCTGACTGGGGTTTATAATATATAAGACCTGACTGGGGTTTATAATATAATATATAAGATCTGACTGGGGTTTATAATATATAAGACCTGACTGGGGTTTATAATATAATATATAAGATCTGACTGGGGTTTATAATATAGAAGACCTGACTGGGGTTTATAATATATAAGATCTGACTGGGGTTTATAATATATAAGATCTGACTGGGGTTTATAATATAATATATAAGATCTGACTGGGGTTTATAATATATAAGACCTGACTGGGGTTTATAATATAATATATAAGATCTGACTGGGGTTTATAATATATAAGACCTGACTGGGGTTTATAATATATAAGATCTGACTGGGGTTTATAATATAATATATAAGATCTGACTGGGGTTTATAATATAGAAGATCTGACTGGGGTTTATAATATATAAGATCTGACTGGGGTTTATAATATAGAAGATCTGACTGGGGTTTATAATATATAAGATCTGACTGGGGTTTATAATATATAAGACCTGACTGGGGTTTATAATATAATATATAAGACCTGACTGGGGTTTATAATATATAAGATCTGACTGGGGTTTATAATATATAAGATCTGACTGGGGTTTATAATATATAAGATCTGACTGGGGTTTATAATATATAAGACCTGACTGGGGTTTATAATATATAAGATCTGACTGGGGTTTATAATATATAAGATCTGACTGGGGTTTATAATATATAAGATCTGACTGGGGTTTATAATATAATATATAAGATCTGACTGGGGTTTATAATATATAAGATCTGACTGGGGTTTATAATATATAAGATCTGACTGGGGTTTATAATATAATATATAAGATCTGACTGGGGTTTATAATATATAAGATCTGACTGGGGTTTATAATATAATATATAAGATCTGACTGGGGTTTATAATATATAAGATCTGACTGGGGTTTATAATATATAAGATCTGACTGGGGTTTATAATGTATAAGATCTGACTGGGGTTTATAATATAATATATAAGATCTGACTGGGGTTTATAAGATATAAGATCTGACTGGGGTTTATAATATATAAGATCTGACTGGGGTTTATAATATAATATATAAGACCTGACTGGGGTTTATAATATATAAGATCTGACTGGGGTTTATAATATATAAGATCTGACTGGGGTTTATAATATAATATATAAGACCTGACTGGGGTTTATAATATATAAGATCTGACTGGGGTTTATAATATATAAGATCTGACTGGGGTTTATAATATATAAGATCTGACTGGGGTTTATAATATATAAGACCTGACTGGGGTTTATAATATATAAGATCTGACTGGGGTTTATAATATATAAGACCTGACTGGGGTTTATAATATATAAGATCTGACTGGGGTTTATAATATATAAGATCTGACTGGGGTTTATAATATAATATATAAGACCTGACTGGGGTTTATAATATATAAGATCTGACTGGGGTTTATAATATATAAGATCTGACTGGGGTTTATAATATAATATATAAGACCTGACTGGGGTTTATAATATATAAGATCTGACTGGGGTTTATAATATATAAGATCTGACTGGGGTTTATAATATAATATATAAGATCTGACTGGGGTTTATAATATATAAGATCTGACTGGGGTTTATAATATATAAGACCTGACTGGGGTTTATAATATAATATATAAGATCTGACTGGGGTTTATAATATATAAGACCTGACTGGGGTTTATAATATAATATATAAGATCTGACTGGGGTTTATAATATAGAAGACCTGACTGGGGTTTATAATATATAAGATCTGACTGGGGTTTATAATATATAAGATCTGACTGGGGTTTATAATATAATATATAAGATCTGACTGGGGTTTATAATATATAAGACCTGACTGGGGTTTATAATATAATATATAAGATCTGACTGGGGTTTATAATATATAAGACCTGACTGGGGTTTATAATATATAAGATCTGACTGGGGTTTATAATATAATATATAAGATCTGACTGGGGTTTATAATATAGAAGATCTGACTGGGGTTTATAATATATAAGATCTGACTGGGGTTTATAATATAGAAGATCTGACTGGGGTTTATAATATATAAGATCTGACTGGGGTTTATAATATATAAGACCTGACTGGGGTTTATAATATAATATATAAGACCTGACTGGGGTTTATAATATATAAGATCTGACTTGGGTTTATAATATATAAGATCTGACTGGGGTTTATAATATATAAGATCTGACTGGGGTTTATAATATATAAGACCTGACTGGGGTTTATAATATATAAGATCTGACTGGGGTTTATAATATATAAGATCTGACTGGGGTTTATAATATATAAGATCTGACTGGGGTTTATAATATAATATATAAGATCTGACTGGGGTTTATAATATATAAGATCTGACTGGGGTTTATAATATATAAGATCTGACTGGGGTTTATAATATAATATATAAGATCTGACTGGGGTTTATAATATATAAGATCTGACTGGGGTTTATAATATAATATATAAGATCTGACTGGGGTTTATAATATATAAGATCTGACTGGGGTTTATAATATATAAGATCTGACTGGGGTTTATAATGTATAAGATCTGACTGGGGTTTATAATATAATATATAAGATCTGACTGGGGTTTATAAGATATAAGATCTGACTGGGGTTTATAATATATAAGATCTGACTGGGGTTTATAATATATAAGACCTGACTGGGGTTTATAATATAATATATAAGATCTGACTGGGGTTTATAATATATAAGATCTGACTGGGGTTTATAATATATAAGATCTGACTGGGGTTTATAATATAATATATAAGATCTGACTGGGGTTTATAATATATAAGATCTGACTGGGGTTTATAATATATAAGATCTGACTGGGGTTTATAATATATAAGACCTGACTGGGGTTTATAATATATAAGATCTGACTGGGGTTTATAATATATAAGACCTGACTGGGGTTTATAATATATAAGACCTGACTGGGGTTTATAATATAATATATAAGATCTGACTGGGGTTTATAATATATAAGATCTGACTGGGGTTTATAATATATAAGATCTGACTGGGGTTTATAATATATACGACCTGACTGGGGTTTATAATATATAAGACCTGACTGGGGTTTATAATATAATATATAAGACCTGACTGGGGTTTATAATATATACGACCTGACTGGGGATTATAATATATACGACCTGACTGGGGTTTATAATATATAAGACCTGACTGGGGTTTATAATATAATATATAAGATCTGACTGGGGTTTATAATATATAAGACCTGACTGGGGTTTATAATATATAAGACCTGACTGGGGTTTATAATATAATATATAAGATCTGACTGGGGTTTATAATATATACGACCTGACTGGGGTTTATAATATATAAGACCTGACTGGGGTTTATAATATATAAGATCTGACTGGGGTTTATAATATATACGACCTGACTGGGGTTTATAATATATAAGACCTGACTGGGGTTTATAATATAATATATAAGATCTGACTGGGGTTTATAATATATAAGATCTGACTGGGGTTTATAATATATAAGATCTGACTGGGGTTTATAATATATAAGATCTGACTGGGGTTTATAATATAATATATCAGATCTGACTGGGGTTTATAATATATAAGATCTGACTGGGGTTTATAATATATAAGATCTGACTGGGGTTTATAATATAATATATAAGACCTAACTGGGGTTTATAATATATAAGATCTGACTGGGGTTTATAATATAATATATAAGATCTGACTGGGGTTTATAATATAATATATAAGATCTGACTGGGGTTTATAATATATAAGACCTGACTGGGGTTTATAATATATAAGACCTGACTGGGGTTTATAATATAATATATAAGATCTGACTGGGGTTTATAATATAATATATAAGATCTGACTGGGGTTTATAATATATAAGATCTGACTGGGGTTTATAATATATAAGATCTGACTGGGGTTTATAATATATAAGATCTGACTGGGGTTTATAATATATAAGATCTGACTGGGGTTTATAATATAATATATAAGATCTGACTGGGGTTTATAATATAATATATAAGATCTGACTGGGGTTTATAATATATAAGATCTGACTGGGGTTTATAATATATAAGATCTGACTGGGGTTTATAATATAATATATAAGATCTGACTGGGGTTTATAATATAATATATAAGATCTGACTGGGGTTTATAATATATAAGATCTGACTGGGGTTTATAATATATACGACCTGACTGGGGTTTATAATATAATATATAAGATCTGACTGGGGTTTATAATATATACGACCTGACTGGGGTTTATAATATATAAGACCTGACTGGGGTTTATAATATATAAGATCTGACTGGGGTTTATAATATATACGACCTGACTGGGGTTTATAATATATAAGACCTGACTGGGGTTTATAATATAATATATAAGATCTGACTGGGGTTTATAATATATAAGATCTGACTGGGGTTTATAATATATAAGATCTGACTGGGGTTTATAATATATAAGATCTGACTGGGGTTTATAATATAATATATCAGATCTGACTGGGGTTTATAATATATAAGATCTGACTGGGGTTTATAATATATAAGATCTGACTGGGGTTTATAATATATAAGATCTGAATGGGGTTTATAATATAATATATAAGATCTGACTGGGGTTTATAATATATAAGATCTGACTGGGGTTTATAATATATAAGATCTGACTGGGGTTTATAATATATAAGACCTGACTGGGGTTTATAATATAATATATAAGATCTGACTGGGGTTTATAATATAGAAGACCTGACTGGGGTTTATAATATATAAGATCTGACTAGGGTTTATAATATATAAGATCTGACTGGGGTTTATAATATATAAGATCTGAATGGGGTTTATAATATAATATATAAGATCTGACTGGGGTTTATAATATAGAAGATCTGACTGGGGTTTATAATATAATATAGAAGACCTGACTGGGGTTTATAATATATAAGATCTGACTGGGGTTTATAATATATACGACCTGACTGGGGTTTATAATATATAAGATCTGACTGGGGTTTATAATATAATATAGAAGACCTGACTGGGGTTTATAATATATAAGATCTGACTGGGGTTTATAATATATAAGATCTGACTGGGGTTTATAATATAATATATAAGACCTGACTGGGGTTTATAATATATAAGATCTGACTGGGGTTTATAATATATACGACCTGACTGGGGTTTATAATATATAAGACCTGACTGGGGTTTATAATATAATATATAAGACCTGACTGGGGTTTATAATATAATATATAAGATCTGACTGGGGTTTATAATATATAAGATCTGACTGGGGTTTATAATATAATATATAAGATCTGACTGGGGTTTATAATATAGAAGACCTGACTGGGGTTTATAATATAGAAGATCTGACTGGGGTTTATAATATAATATATAAGACCTGACTGGGGTTTATAATATAGAAGACCTGACTGGGGTTTATAATATATAAGATCTGACTGGGGTTTATAATATATAAGATCTGACTGGGGTTTATAATATATAAGATCTGAATGGGGTTTATAATATAATATATAAGATCTGACTGGGGTTTATAATATATAAGATCTGACTGGGGTTTATAATATATAAGATCTGACTGGGGTTTATAATATATAAGACCTGACTGGGGTTTATAATATAATATATAAGATCTGACTGGGGTTTATAATATAGAAGACCTGACTGGGGTTTATAATATATAAGATCTGACTAGGGTTTATAATATATAAGATCTGACTGGGGTTTATAATATATAAGATCTGAATGGGGTTTATAATATAATATATAAGATCTGACTGGGGTTTATAATATAGAAGATCTGACTGGGGTTTATAATATAATATAGAAGACCTGACTGGGGTTTATAATATATAAGATCTGACTGGGGTTTATAATATATACGACCTGACTGGGGTTTATAATATATAAGATCTGACTGGGGTTTATAATATAATATAGAAGACCTGACTGGGGTTTATAATATATAAGATCTGACTGGGGTTTATAATATATAAGATCTGACTGGGGTTTATAATATAATATATAAGACCTGACTGGGGTTTATAATATATAAGATCTGACTGGGGTTTATAATATATACGACCTGACTGGGGTTTATAATATATAAGACCTGACTGGGGTTTATAATATAATATATAAGACCTGACTGGGGTTTATAATATAATATATAAGATCTGACTGGGGTTTATAATATAATATATAAGACCTGACTGGGGTTTATAATATAATATATAAGATCTGACTGGGGTTTATAATATAGAAGACCTGACTGGGGTTTATAATATATAAGATCTGACTGGGGTTTATAATATAGAAGACCTGACTGGGGTTTATAATATATAAGATCTGACTGGGGTTTATAATATATAAGACCTGACTGGGGTTTATAATATATAAGATCTGACTGGGGTTTATAATATAGAAGACCTGACTGGGGTTTATAATATATAAGATCTGACTGGGGTTTATAATATAATATATAAGATCTGACTGGGGTTTATAATATATAAGATCTGACTGGGGTTTATAATATATAAGATCTGACTGGGGTTTATAATATAGAAGACCTGACTGGGGTTTATAATATATAAGATCTGACTGGGGTTTATAATATAATATATAAGACCTGACTGGGGTTTATAATATATAAGATCTGACTGGGGTTTATAATATAGAAGACCTGACTGGGGTTTATAATATATAAGATCTGACTGGGGTTTATAATATAATATATAAGATCTGACTGGGGTTTATAATATATAAGACCTGACTGGGGTTTATAATATATAAGATCTGACTGGGGTTTATAATATATAAGATCTGACTGGGGTTTATAATATATAAGACCTGACTGGGGTTTATAATATATAAGACCTGACTGGGGTTTATAATATAATATATAAGATCTGACTGGGGTTTATAATATATAAGATCTGACTGGGGTTTATAATATAATATATAAGATCTGACTGGGGTTTATAATATATAAGATCTGACTGGGGTTTATAATATAATATATAAGATCTGACTGGGGTTTATAATATAGAAGACCTGACTGGGGTTTATAATATATAAGATCTGACTGGGGTTTATAATATAATATATAAGATCTGACTGGGGTTTATAATATAGAAGACCTGACTGGGGTTTATAATATATAAGATCTGACTGGGGTTTATAATATAATATATAAGATCTGACTGGGGTTTATAATATATAAGATCTGACTGGGGTTTATAATATAATATATAAGATCTGACTGGGGTTTATAATATAGAAGACCTGACTGGGGTTTATAATATATAAGATCTGACTGGGGTTTATAATATAATATATAAGATCTGACTGGGGTTTATAATATATAAGATCTGACTGGGGTTTATAATATAATATATAAGATCTGACTGGGGTTTATAATATATAAGACCTGACTGGGGTTTATAATATATAAGATCTGACTGGGGTTTATAATATAATATATAAGATCTGACTGGGGTTTATAATATAGAAGACCTGACTGGGGTTTATAATATATAAGACCTGACTGGGGTTTATAATATATAAGATCTGACTGGGGTTTATAATATAATATATAAGATCTGACTGGGGTTTATAATATAATATATAAGACCTGACTGGGGTTTATAATATATAAGATCTGACTGGGGTTTATAATATAATATATAAGATCTGACTGGGGTTTATAATATAATATATAAGATCTGACTGGGGTTTATAATATAATATATAAGACCTGACTGGGGTTTATAATATATAAGATCTGACTGGGGTTTATAATATATAAGATCTGACTGGGGTTTATAATATAATATATAAGATCTGACTGGGGTTTATAATATAATATATAAGACCTGACTGGGGTTTATAATATATAAGATCTGACTGGGGTTTATAATATATAAGATCTGACTGGGGTTTATAATATAATATATAAGATCTGACTGGGGTTTATAATATATAAGATCTGACTGGGGTTTATAATATAATATATAAGATCTGACTGGGGTTTATAATATATAAGATCTGACTGGGGTTTATAATATAATATATAAGATCTGACTGGGGTTTATAATATATAAGATCTGACTGGGGTTTATAATATATAAGATCTGACTGGGGTTTATAATATATAAGATCTGACTGGGGTTTATAATATAATATATAAGACCTGACTGGGGTTTATAATATATAAGAACCAACTGGGGTTTATAATATAATATATAAGATCTGACTGGGGTTTATAATATATAAGATCTGACTGGGGTTTATAATATATAAGATCTGACTGGGGTTTATAATATATAAGATCTGACTGGGGTTTATAATATAATATATAAGACCTGACTGGAGTTTATAATATATAAGATCTGACTGGGGTTTATAATATATAAGATCTGACTGGGGTTTATAATATAATATATAAGATCTGACTGGGGTTTATAATATATAAGATCTGACTGGGGTTTATAATATATAAGATCTGACTGGGGTTTATAATATATAAGACCTGACTGGGGTTTATAATATATAAGATCTGACTGGGGTTTATAATATATAAGATCTGACTGGGGTTTATAATATATAAGATCTGACTGGGGTTTATAATATAATATATAAGATCTGACTGGGGTTTATAATATAATATATAAGATCTGACTGGGGTTTATAATATATAAGATCTGACTGGGGTTTATAATATATAAGATCTGACTGGGGTTTATAATATATAAGATCTGACTGGGGTTTATAATATATAAGACCTGACTGGGGTTTATAATATATAAGATCTGACTGGGGTTTATAATATATAAGATCTGACTGGGGTTTATAATATATAAGATCTGACTGGGGTTTATAATATATAAGACCTGACTGGGGTTTATAATATAATATATAAGATCTGACTGGGGTTTATAATATATAAGACCTGACTGGGGTTTATAATATATAAGATCTGACTGGGGTTTATAATATAATATATAAGATCTGACTGGGGTTTATAATATATAAGATCTGACTGGGGTTTATAATATATAAGATCTGACTGGGGTTTATAATATAATATATAAGACCTGACTGGGGTTTATAATATATAAGATCTGACTGGGGTTTATAATATAATATATAAGATCTGACTGGGGTTTATAATATATAAGATCTGACTGGGGTTTATAATATAATATATAAGATCTGACTGGGGTTTATAATATATAAGACCTGACTGGGGTTTATAATATATAAGATCTGACTGGGGTTTATAATATATAAGATCTGACTGGGGTTTATAATATATAAGATCTGACTGGGGTTTATAATATAATATATAAGATCTGACTGGGGTTTATAATATATAAGACCTGACTGGGGTTTATAATATATAAGATCTGACTGGGGTTTATAATATAATATATAAGACCTGACTGGGGTTTATAATATATAAGATCTGACTGGGGTTTATTATATAAGATCTGACTGGGGTTTATAATATAATATATAAGATCTGACTGGGGTTTATAATATATAAGATCTGACTGGGGTTTATAATATAATATATAAGATCTGACTGGGGTTTATAATATATAAGATCTGACTGGGGTTTATAATATATAAGATATGACTGGGGTTTATAATATATAAGATCTGACTGGGGTTTATAATATAATATATAAGATCTGACTGGGGTTTATAATATATAAGACCTGACTGGGGTTTATAATATATAAGATCTGACTGGGGTTTATAATATAATATATAAGATCTGACTGGGGTTTATAATATATAAGATCTGACTGGGGTTTATAATATATAAGATCTGACTGGGGTTTATAATATAATATATAAGACCTGACTGGGGTTTATAATATATAAGATCTGACTGGGGTTTATAATATATAAGATCTGACTGGGGTTTATAATATAATATATAAGACCTGACTGGGGTTTATAATATATAAGATCTGACTGGGGTTTATAATATATAAGATCTGACTGGGGTTTATAATATATAAGATCTGACTGGGGTTTATAATATATAAGACCTGACTGGGGTTTATAATATATAAGATCTGACTGGGGTTTATAATATATAAGACCTGACTGGGGTTTATAATATATAAGATCTGACTGGGGTTTATAATATATAAGATCTGACTGGGGTTTATAATATAATATATAAGACCTGACTGGGGTTTATAATATATAAGATCTGACTGGGGTTTATAATATATAAGATCTGACTGGGGTTTATAATATAATATATAAGACCTGACTGGGGTTTATAATATATAAGATCTGACTGGGGTTTATAATATATAAGATCTGACTGGGGTTTATAATATAATATATAAGATCTGACTGGGGTTTATAATATATAAGATCTGACTGGGGTTTATAATATATAAGACCTGACTGGGGTTTATAATATAATATATAAGATCTGACTGGGGTTTATAATATATAAGACCTGACTGGGGTTTATAATATAATATATAAGATCTGACTGGGGTTTATAATATAGAAGACCTGACTGGGGTTTATAATATATAAGATCTGACTGGGGTTTATAATATATAAGATCTGACTGGGGTTTATAATATAATATATAAGATCTGACTGGGGTTTATAATATATAAGACCTGACTGGGGTTTATAATATAATATATAAGATCTGACTGGGGTTTATAATATATAAGACCTGACTGGGGTTTATAATATATAAGATCTGACTGGGGTTTATAATATAATATATAAGATCTGACTGGGGTTTATAATATAGAAGATCTGACTGGGGTTTATAATATATAAGATCTGACTGGGGTTTATAATATAGAAGATCTGACTGGGGTTTATAATATATAAGATCTGACTGGGGTTTATAATATATAAGACCTGACTGGGGTTTATAATATAATATATAAGACCTGACTGGGGTTTATAATATATAAGATCTGACTGGGGTTTATAATATATAAGATCTGACTGGGGTTTATAATATATAAGATCTGACTGGGGTTTATAATATATAAGACCTGACTGGGGTTTATAATATATAAGATCTGACTGGGGTTTATAATATATAAGATCTGACTGGGGTTTATAATATATAAGATCTGACTGGGGTTTATAATATAATATATAAGATCTGACTGGGGTTTATAATATATAAGATCTGACTGGGGTTTATAATATATAAGATCTGACTGGGGTTTATAATATAATATATAAGATCTGACTGGGGTTTATAATATATAAGATCTGACTGGGGTTTATAATATAATATATAAGATCTGACTGGGGTTTATAATATATAAGATCTGACTGGGGTTTATAATATATAAGATCTGACTGGGGTTTATAATGTATAAGATCTGACTGGGGTTTATAATATAATATATAAGATCTGACTGGGGTTTATAAGATATAAGATCTGACTGGGGTTTATAATATATAAGATCTGACTGGGGTTTATAATATAATATATAAGACCTGACTGGGGTTTATAATATATAAGATCTGACTGGGGTTTATAATATATAAGATCTGACTGGGGTTTATAATATAATATATAAGACCTGACTGGGGTTTATAATATATAAGATCTGACTGGGGTTTATAATATATAAGATCTGACTGGGGTTTATAATATATAAGATCTGACTGGGGTTTATAATATATAAGACCTGACTGGGGTTTATAATATATAAGATCTGACTGGGGTTTATAATATATAAGACCTGACTGGGGTTTATAATATATAAGATCTGACTGGGGTTTATAATATATAAGATCTGACTGGGGTTTATAATATAATATATAAGACCTGACTGGGGTTTATAATATATAAGATCTGACTGGGGTTTATAATATATAAGATCTGACTGGGGTTTATAATATAATATATAAGACCTGACTGGGGTTTATAATATATAAGATCTGACTGGGGTTTATAATATATAAGATCTGACTGGGGTTTATAATATAATATATAAGATCTGACTGGGGTTTATAATATATAAGATCTGACTGGGGTTTATAATATATAAGACCTGACTGGGGTTTATAATATAATATATAAGATCTGACTGGGGTTTATAATATATAAGACCTGACTGGGGTTTATAATATAATATATAAGATCTGACTGGGGTTTATAATATAGAAGACCTGACTGGGGTTTATAATATATAAGATCTGACTGGGGTTTATAATATATAAGATCTGACTGGGGTTTATAATATAATATATAAGATCTGACTGGGGTTTATAATATATAAGACCTGACTGGGGTTTATAATATAATATATAAGATCTGACTGGGGTTTATAATATATAAGACCTGACTGGGGTTTATAATATATAAGATCTGACTGGGGTTTATAATATAATATATAAGATCTGACTGGGGTTTATAATATAGAAGATCTGACTGGGGTTTATAATATATAAGATCTGACTGGGGTTTATAATATAGAAGATCTGACTGGGGTTTATAATATATAAGATCTGACTGGGGTTTATAATATATAAGACCTGACTGGGGTTTATAATATAATATATAAGACCTGACTGGGGTTTATAATATATAAGATCTGACTGGGGTTTATAATATATAAGATCTGACTGGGGTTTATAATATATAAGATCTGACTGGGGTTTATAATATATAAGACCTGACTGGGGTTTATAATATATAAGATCTGACTGGGGTTTATAATATATAAGATCTGACTGGGGTTTATAATATATAAGATCTGACTGGGGTTTATAATATAATATATAAGATCTGACTGGGGTTTATAATATATAAGATCTGACTGGGGTTTATAATATATAAGATCTGACTGGGGTTTATAATATAATATATAAGATCTGACTGGGGTTTATAATATATAAGATCTGACTGGGGTTTATAATATAATATATAAGATCTGACTGGGGTTTATAATATATAAGATCTGACTGGGGTTTATAATATATAAGATCTGACTGGGGTTTATAATGTATAAGATCTGACTGGGGTTTATAATATAATATATAAGATCTGACTGGGGTTTATAAGATATAAGATCTGACTGGGGTTTATAATATATAAGATCTGACTGGGGTTTATAATATATAAGACCTGACTGGGGTTTATAATATAATATATAAGATCTGACTGGGGTTTATAATATATAAGATCTGACTGGGGTTTATAATATATAAGATCTGACTGGGGTTTATAATATAATATATAAGATCTGACTGGGGTTTATAATATATAAGATCTGACTGGGGTTTATAATATATAAGATCTGACTGGGGTTTATAATATATAAGACCTGACTGGGGTTTATAATATATAAGATCTGACTGGGGTTTATAATATATAAGACCTGACTGGGGTTTATAATATATAAGACCTGACTGGGGTTTATAATATAATATATAAGATCTGACTGGGGTTTATAATATATAAGATCTGACTGGGGTTTATAATATATAAGATCTGACTGGGGTTTATAATATATACGACCTGACTGGGGTTTATAATATATAAGACCTGACTGGGGTTTATAATATAATATATAAGACCTGACTGGGGTTTATAATATATACGACCTGACTGGGGATTATAATATATACGACCTGACTGGGGTTTATAATATATAAGACCTGACTGGGGTTTATAATATAATATATAAGATCTGACTGGGGTTTATAATATATAAGACCTGACTGGGGTTTATAATATATAAGACCTGACTGGGGTTTATAATATAATATATAAGATCTGACTGGGGTTTATAATATATACGACCTGACTGGGGTTTATAATATATAAGACCTGACTGGGGTTTATAATATATAAGATCTGACTGGGGTTTATAATATATACGACCTGACTGGGGTTTATAATATATAAGACCTGACTGGGGTTTATAATATAATATATAAGATCTGACTGGGGTTTATAATATATAAGATCTGACTGGGGTTTATAATATATAAGATCTGACTGGGGTTTATAATATATAAGATCTGACTGGGGTTTATAATATAATATATCAGATCTGACTGGGGTTTATAATATATAAGATCTGACTGGGGTTTATAATATATAAGATCTGACTGGGGTTTATAATATAATATATAAGATCTGACTGGGGTTTATAATATAATATATAAGACCTGACTGGGGTTTATAATATATAAGATCTGACTGGGGTTTATAATATAATATATAAGATCTGACTGGGGTTTATAATATAATATATAAGATCTGACTGGGGTTTATAATATATACGACCTGACTGGGGTTTATAATATATAAGACCTGACTGGGGTTTATAATATAATATATAAGATCTGACTGGGGTTTATAATATAATATATAAGATCTGACTGGGGTTTATAATATATAAGATCTGACTGGGGTTTATAATATATAAGATCTGACTGGGGTTTATAATATATAAGATCTGACTGGGGTTTATAATATATAAGATCTGACTGGGGTTTATAATATAATATATAAGATCTGACTGGGGTTTATAATATAATATATAAGATCTGACTGGGGTTTATAATATATAAGATCTGACTGGGGTTTATAATATATAAGATCTGACTGGGGTTTATAATATAATATATAAGATCTGACTGGGGTTTATAATATAATATATAAGATCTGACTGGGGTTTATAATATATAAGATCTGACTGGGGTTTATAATATATACGACCTGACTGGGGTTTATAATATAATATATAAGATCTGACTGGGGTTTATAATATATACGACCTGACTGGGGTTTATAATATATAAGACCTGACTGGGGTTTATAATATATAAGATCTGACTGGGGTTTATAATATATACGACCTGACTGGGGTTTATAATATATAAGACCTGACTGGGGTTTATAATATAATATATAAGATCTGACTGGGGTTTATAATATATAAGATCTGACTGGGGTTTATAATATATAAGATCTGACTGGGGTTTATAATATATAAGATCTGACTGGGGTTTATAATATAATATATCAGATCTGACTGGGGTTTATAATATATAAGATCTGACTGGGGTTTATAATATATAAGATCTGACTGGGGTTTATAATATAATATATAAGACCTGACTGGGGTTTATAATATATAAGATCTGACTGGGGTTTATAATATAATATATAAGATCTGACTGGGGTTTATAATATAATATATAAGATCTGACTGGGGTTTATAATATATACGACCTGACTGGGGTTTATAATATATAAGACCTGACTGGGGTTTATAATATAATATATAAGATCTGACTGGGGTTTATAATATAATATATAAGATCTGACTGGGGTTTATAATATATAAGATCTGACTGGGGTTTATAATATATAAGATCTGACTGGGGTTTATAATATATAAGATCTGACTGGGGTTTATAATATATAAGATCTGACTGGGGTTTATAATATAATATATAAGATCTGACTGGGGTTTATAATATAATATATAAGATCTGACTGGGGTTTATAATATATAAGATCTGACTGGGGTTTATAATATATAAGATCTGACTGGGGTTTATAATATAATATATAAGATCTGACTGGGGTTTATAATATAATATATAAGATCTGACTGGGGTTTATAATATATAAGATCTGACTGGGGTTTATAATATATACGACCTGACTGGGGTTTATAATATAATATATAAGATCTGACTGGGGTTTATAATATAATATATAAGATCTGACTGGGGTTTATAATATATAAGATCTGACTGGGGTTTATAATATATAAGATCTGACTGGGGTTTATAATATAATATATAAGATCTGACTGGGGTTTATAATATATAAGACCTGACTGGGGTTTATAATATAATATATAAGATCTGACTGGGGTTTATAATATATAAGATCTGACTGGGGTTTATAATATATAAGATCTGACTGGGGTTTATAATATATAAGACCTGACTGGGGTTTATAATATAATATATAAGACCTGACTGGGGTTTATAATATAATATATAAGACCTGACTGGGGTTTATAATATATAAGATCTGACTGGGGTTTATAATATATAAGATCTGACTGGGGTTTATAATATATAAGATCTGACTGGGGTTTATAATATAATATATAAGATCTGACTGGGGTTTATAATATATAAGACCTGACTGGGGTTTATAATATAATATATAAGATCTGACTGGGGTTTATAATATATAAGATCTGACTGGGGTTTATAATATAATATATAAGATCTGACTGGGGTTTATAATATATAAGATCTTACTGGGGTTTATAATATATAAGATCTGACTGGGGTTTATAATATATAAGATCTGACTGGGGTTTATAATATATAAGATCTGACTGGGGTTTATAATATAATATATAAGATCTGACTGGGGTTTATAATATATAAGATCTGACTGGGGTTTATAATATATAAGATCTGACTGGGGTTTATAATATATAAGACCTGACTGGGGTTTATAATATATAAGATCTGACTGGGGTTTATAATATAATATATAAGATCTGACTGGGGTTTATAATATATAAGATCTGACTGGGGTTTATAATATAATATATAAGATCTGACTGGGGTTTATAATATATAAGATCTGACTGGGGTTTATAATATAATATATAAGACCTGACTGGGGTTTATAATATATAAGATCTGACTGGGGTTTATAATATATAAGACCTGACTGGGGTTTATAATATAATATATAAGATCTGACTGGGGTTTATAATATAGAAGATCTGACTGGGGTTTATAATATATAAGATCTGACTGGGGTTTATAATATATAAGATCTGAATGGGGTTTATAATATAATATATAAGATCTGACTGGGGTTTATAATATATAAGATCTGACTGGGGTTTATAATATAATATATAAGATCTGACTGGGGTTTATAATATATAAGATCTGACTGGGGTTTATAATATAATATATAAGATCTGACTGGGGTTTATAATATAGAAGACCTGACTGGGGTTTATAATATATAAGATCTGACTGGGGTTTATAATATAATATATAAGACCTGACTGGGGTTTATAATATAGAAGACCTGACTGGGGTTTATAATATATAAGATCTGACTGGGGTTTATAATATATAAGATCTGACTGGGGTTTATAATATATAAGATCTGAATGGGGTTTATAATATAATATATAAGATCTGACTGGGGTTTATAATATATAAGATCTGACTGGGGTTTATAATATATAAGATCTGACTGGGGTTTATAATATATAAGACCTGACTGGGGTTTATAATATAATATATAAGATCTGACTGGGGTTTATAATATAGAAGACCTGACTGGGGTTTATAATATATAAGATCTGACTAGGGTTTATAATATATAAGATCTGACTGGGGTTTATAATATATAAGATCTGAATGGGGTTTATAATATATACGACCTGACTGGGGTTTATAATATATAAGATCTGACTGGGGTTTATAATATAATATAGAAGACCTGACTGGGGTTTATAATATATAAGACCTGACTGGGGTTTATAATATAATATATAAGATCTGACTGGGGTTTATAATATAGAAGACCTGACTGGGGTTTATAATATATAAGATCTGACTAGGGTTTATAATATATAAGATCTGACTGGGGTTTATAATATATAAGATCTGAATGGGGTTTATAATATATACGACCTGACTGGGGTTTATAATATATAAGATCTGACTGGGGTTTATAATATAATATAGAAGACCTGACTGGGGTTTATAATATATAAGATCTGACTGGGGTTTATAATATATAAGATCTGACTGGGGTTTATAATATAATATAGAAGACCTGACTGGGGTTTATAATATATAAGATCTGACTGGGGTTTATAATATATACGACCTGACTGGGGTTTATAATATATAAGATCTGACTGGGGTTTATAATATAATATAGAAGACCTGACTGGGGTTTATAATATATAAGATCTGACTGGGGTTTATAATATATAAGATCTGACTGGGGTTTATAATATAATATATAAGACCTGACTGGGGTTTATAATATATAAGATCTGACTGGGGTTTATAATATATACGACCTGACTGGGGTTTATAATATATAAGACCTGACTGGGGTTTATAATATAATATATAAGACCTGACTGGGGTTTATAATATAATATAGAAGACCTGACTGGGGTTTATAATATATAAGATCTGACTGGGGTTTATAATATAATATATAAGACCTGACTGGGGTTTATAATATAATATATAAGATCTGACTGGGGTTTATAATATATAAGATCTGACTGGGGTTTATAATATAGAAGACCTGACTGGGGTTTATAATATATAAGATCTGACTGGGGTTTATAATATATAAGACCTGACTGGGGTTTATAATATAATATATAAGATCTGACTGGGGTTTATAATATAGAAGACCTGACTGGGGTTTATAATATATAAGATCTGACTGGGGTTTATAATATAATATATAAGATCTGACTGGGGTTTATAATATAGAAGACCTGACTGGGGTTTATAATATATAAGATCTGACTGGGGTTTATAATATAATATATAAGATCTGACTGGGGTTTATAATATAGAAGACCTGACTGGGGTTTATAATATATAAGATCTGACTGGGGTTTATAATATAATATATAAGATCTGACTGGGGTTTATAATATATAAGATCTGACTGGGGTTTATAATATAATATATAAGATCTGACTGGGGTTTATAATATAGAAGACCTGACTGGGGTTTATAATATATAAGATCTGACTGGGGTTTATAATATAATATATAAGATCTGACTGGGGTTTATAATATAATATATAAGATCTGACTGGGGTTTATAATATATAAGACCTGACTGGGGTTTATAATATATAAGATCTGACTGGGGTTTATAATATATAAGATCTGACTGGGGTTTATAATATATAATATCTGACTGGGGTTTATAATATATAAGACCTGACTGGGGTTTATAATATAATATATAAGATCTGACTGGGGTTTATAATATATAAGATCTGACTGGGGTTTATAATATATAAGATCTGACTGGGGTTTATAATATAATATATAAGATCTGACTGGGGTTTATAATATATAAGATCTGACTGGGGTTTATAATATATAAGACCTGACTGGGGTTTATAATATAATATATAAGATCTGACTGGGGTTTATAATATAATATATAAGACCTGACTGGGGTTTATAATATATAAGACCTGACTGGGGTTTATAATATATAAGATCTGACTGGGGTTTATAATATATAAGACCTGACTGGGGTTTATAATATAATATATAAGATCTGACTGGGGTTTATAATATATAAGATCTGACTGGGGTTTATAATATATAAGATCTGACTGGGGTTTATAATATAATATATAAGACCTGACTGGGGTTTATAATATATAAGATCTGACTGGGGTTTATAATATAATATATAAGATCTGACTGGGGTTTATAATATATAAGATCTGACTGGGGTTTATAATATAATATATAAGATCTGACTGGGGTTTATAATATATAAGATCTGACTGGGGTTTATAATATATAAGATCTGACTGGGGTTTATAATATAATATATAAGACCTGACTGGGGTTTATAATATATAAGATCTGACTGGGGTTTATAATATATAAGACCTGACTGGGGTTTATAATATATAAGATCTGACTGGGGTTTATAATATAATATATAAGATCTGACTGGGGTTTATAATATATAAGATCTGACTGGGGTTTATAATATATAAGACCTGACTGGGGTTTATAATATATAAGATCTGACTGGGGTTTATAATATATAAGATCTGACTGGGGTTTATAATATATAAGATCTGACTGGGGTTTATAATATATAAGATCTGACTGGGGTTTATAATATATAAGACCTGACTGGGGTTTATAATATAATATATAAGATCTGACTGGGGATTATAATATATAAGATCTGACTGGGGTTTATAATATATAAGATCTGACTGGGGTTTATAATATATAAGATCTGACTGGGGTTTATAATATAATATATAAGATCTGACTGGGGTTTATAATATATAAGATCTGACTGGGGTTTATAATATATAATATCTGACTGGGGTTTATAATATATAAGACCTGACTGGGGTTTATAATATATAAGATCTGACGTGGGGCTTGGGGACCGAGGGGCTGTGGGGGCCTTGGGGCTTGGGGACCGAGGGGCTGTGGTTAGGTCGATAGTCACATAGCCCTGGAGTGCTCTGCTGATGGGGCTTGGGGACCGAGGGGCTGTGGTTAGGTCGATAGTCACATAGCCCTGCAGTGCTCTGCTGATGCTTGTTCAGTTTCCTCTAAGAGTTATGTATCGTGGATGGGGTTCAGTGGGACTGATGGCCATTTTGTCTCCTGGACAGTTATGAAGGATCAGGGAGGGAGATGGAGCTGGCAGCTTTCAGGAAGCACATCACAATGCCTTTCTAATGGCCTCATCTGTAAACTAAACCACACCGTCAATATTTGGAGACGCAGTGTGTGATGATAGATTATAGAGCTACACAAACACAGGGGAGAGGGAGGGAGGGAGGGAGGGAGGGAGGGAGGGAGGGAGGGAGGGAGGGAGGGAGGGAGGGAGGGAGGGAGGGAGGGAGGGAGGGAGGGAGGGAGGGAGGGGGGGAGCAAGAGGTGGAGAGATTGAGAGAGAGAGAGAGAGAGAGGGAGGGAGATAAAAAGAGAGAAAGAGAGGAGGATAGTGATCCCAGGTAAACAGGGCTTAAGGAACATCTCACTGAGTGGGCTTATGGGGAGAAGGGAGGGGGATAATGTAAAGCTCTCTCTCCTTGACTCAAGGATAATGTAGTCATCGGGACAAAGTGTATTTCAAAGTGTGTGTCCTCCTCAGTTGTCCTCCTCAGTTGCCCTCCTCAGTTGCCCTCCTCAGTTGCCCTCCTCAGTTGCTATCTCTCTGTGGCTGTGTGACATCGGCTGCCTCTCTGACTGTCCCCGACTCTGTACCCTTTACCTCTGGTCTGTCACTGGCTGGCTGACTGGCTGATTGGCCGGCTGACCGGCTGTTTGGCCAGCTGACTGGCTGGCTGACTGGCTGATTGGCCGGCTGACTGGCTGGTTGACTGGCTGATTGGCCGGCTGACCGGCTGTTTGGCCGGCTGACTGGCTGGTTGACTGACTAAGTGACTAGCTGATTGGCTGGTTGACTGACTGACTGACTAGCTGATTGGCCGGCCGGTTGACTGACTAACTAGCTGATTGGCCACAGTGTCAGGTCATCAGGACATGTCAAACCAGCCCCCCCCCCCCCCTCTCTCTCTCTCTCTTTGAAAGGCTGCAGAGGGAGGGTAGTGTGTGATGGGGGGAGTATAGGGAGTTAAACTGTCCATCTAGAATCTCTGTTTATTCCTGTGAGCTGGTGACAGTGATGGGACCCCTTTGGGACATGCCACAAAGCCCTCGTTCCCTGTC
>NC_048579.1:76325789-76345789 GCF_013265735.2 Oncorhynchus mykiss | reverse complement strand
GTACTCGGACAACCATAACACAAACCCCCTCCACATTCCACACCAACTGAAAGGTACTCGGACAACCATAACACAAACCCCCTCCACATTCCACACCAACTGAAAGGTACTCAGACAACCATAACACAAACCCCCTCCACATTCCACACCAACTGAAAGGTACTCAGACAACCATAACACAAACCCCCTCCACATTCCACACCAACTGAAAGGTACTCAGACAACCATAACACAAACCCCCTCCACATTCCACACCAACTGAAAGGTACTCAGACAACCATAACACAAACCCCCTCCACATTCCACACCAACTGAAAGGTACTCAGACAACCATAACACAAACCCCCTCCACATTCCACACCAACTGAAAGGTACTCAGACAACCATAACACAAACCCCCTCCACATTCCACACCAACTGAAAGGTACTCGGACAACCATTGGTGGTGTTGGTAAAGTTTAATTAGGTTGGCTCAGTTAATAACACACTATAACTCTGGTCCTTCATCAAGGCCAGGTGTCTGTTCAGTCATTTTATGGTCCTTCATCCAGACCAGCTGTCAGTCAGTCATTTCATGGTTTTTCCAGATAGATTGACTATAATGTATATTGTTTTCTATATTCAAAGTAAATCACTTTGCGTTTGAAAATGAGCCCAACAATAAATCACAAAGTAAAATGTATATTATTACATCATTCCCAGTGTCAGCAGATATGACCACGTTAAACTATATGAGCTAGACATTAAGGGAACGTACGTGAGCTCTTGAAGTCCTTCTTCTTGAGTTTCCTCCTGATCATGGTTCCTCTGGGGCTGGTGGGGTACATGTTCCTGGGCAGGGTGCTCATGTTGAGGGAGCTCAGACTGTAGGTACTCATAGAGGTAGGAGAGAAGGAGGAGCCTAGAGCTGTACCAGGAGGAGAGAGAGAGGGATTAGAAAAAACAGGGATGGAGAAGAGAGAGGGATTGAGAAGAGAGAGGGATGGAGAAGAGAGAGGGATTAGAAAAAACAGGGATGGAGAAGAGAGAGGGATTGAGAAGAGAGAGGGATGGAGAAGAGAGAGGGATTGAGAAGAGAGAGGGATGGAGAAGAGAGGGATGGAGAAGAGAGAGGGATTAGAAAAAACAGGGATGGAGAAGAGAGAGGGATTGAGAAGAGAGAGGGATGGAGAAGAGAGGGATGGAGAAGAGAGAGGGATGGAAAAGAGAGAGGGATGAGAAGAGAGAGGGATGGAAAAGAGAGAGGGATGATAAGAGAGAGGGATGAGAAGAGAGAGGAATGAAGAAGAGAGAGGGATGGAGAAGAGAGAGGGATGAGAAGAGAGAGGGATGGAGAAGAGAGAGGGATGAGAAGAGAGAGGAATGAAGAAGAGAGAGGGATGGAGAAGAGAGGGATGGAGAAGAGAGAGGGATGAGAAGAGAGAGGGATGGAGAAGAGAGAGGGATAGAGAAGAGAGAGGGATGGAGAAGAGAGAGGGATCGATAAGAGAGGGATGGAGAAGAGAGGGATGGAGAAGAGAGAGGGATCGATAAGAGAGGGATGGAGAAGAGAGGGATGGAGGAGAGAGAGGGATGGAGAAGAGAGAGGGATGGAGAAGAGAGAGGGATGGAGAAGAGAGGGATGGAGAAGAGAGGGATGAGAAAATAGAGGGATGGAGAAGAGAGGGGGATGGAGAAGAGAGAGGGATCGATAAGAGAGGGATGGAGAAGAGAGGGATGGAGAAGAGAGACTAACATACTATAACCTCAAATAGATGAACCTCATCCATATTGTCTCAGTCCCCTCTAATACTGAGTCTATATTGTCTCTGTCCCCTCTAATACTGAGTCTATATTGTCTCTGTCCCCTCTAATACTGAGTCTATATTGTCTCTGTCCTCTCTAATACTGAGTCTATATTGTCTCTGTCCCCTCTAATACTGAGTCTATATTGTCTCTGTCCCCTCTAATACTGAGTCTATATTGTCTCTGTCCCCTCTAATACTGAATCTATATTGTCTCTGTCCCCTCTAATACTGAGTCTATATTGTCTCTGTCCCCTCTAATACTGAGTCTATATTGTCTCTGTCCCCTCTAATACTGAATCTATATTGTCTCAGTCCCCTCTAATACTGAGTCTATATTGTCTCTGTCCCCTCTAATACTGAGTCTATATTGTCTCTGTCCCCTCTAATACTGAATCTATATTGTCTCTGTCCCCTCTAATACTGAGTCTATATTGTCTCTGTCCCCTCTAATACTGAATCTATATTGTCTCAGTCCCCTCTAATACTGAATCTATATTGTCTCTGTCCCCTCTAATACTGAGTCTATATTGTCTCTGTCCCCTCTAATACTGAGTCTATATTGTCTCTGTCCCCTCTAATACTGAATCTATATTGTCTCTGTCCCCTCTAATACTGAGTCTATATTGTCTCTGTCCCCTCTAATACTGAGTCTATATTGTCTCTGTCCCCTCTAATACTGAATCTATATTGTGTCTGTCCCTCCATCAGTCCCCTCTAATACTGAATCTATATTGTCTCTGTCCCCTCTAATACTGAATCTATATTGTCTCTGTCCCCTCTAATACTGAATCTATATTGTCACAGTCCCCTCTAATACTGAATCTATATTGTCTCTGTCCCCTCTAATACTGAGTCTATATTGTCTCTGTCCCCTCTAATACTGAGTCTATATTGTCTCTGTCCCCTCTAATACTGAGTCTATATTGTCTCAGTCCCCTCTAATACTGAATCTATATTGTCACAGTCCCCTCTAATACTGAGTCTATATTGTCTCTGTCCCCTCTAATACTGAATCTATATTGTCACAGTCCCCTCTAATACTGAGTCTATATTGTATCTGTCCCCTCTAATACTGAATCTATATTGTCTCTGTCCCCTCTAATACTGAATCTATATTGTCTCTGTCCCCTCTAATACTGAGTCTATATTGTCTCTGTCCCCTCTAATACTGAGTCTATATTGTCTCTGTCCCCTCTAATACTGAGTCTATATTGTCTCTGTCCCCTCTAATACTGAGTCTATATTGTCTCTGTCCCCTCTAATACTGAATCTATATTGTCTCTGTCCCCTCTAATACTGAATCTATATTGTCTCTGTCCCCTCTAATACTGAATCTATATTGTCTCTGTCCCCTCTAATACTGAGTCTATATTGTCCCTGTCCCTCCACCAGTCCCCTCTAATACTGAATCTATATTGTCTCTGTCCCCTCTAATACTGAATCTATATTGTCTCTGTCCCCTCTAATACTGAATCTATATTGTCTCTGTCCCCTCTAATACTGAATCTATATTGTCTCTGTCCCCTCTAATACTGCATCTATATTGTCTCTGTCCCCTCTAATACTGAGTCTATATTGTCCCTGTCCCTCCACCAGTCCCCTCTAATACTGAATCTATATTGTCTCTGTCCCCTCTAATACTGAATCTATATTGTCTCTGTCCCCTCTAATACTGAATCTATATTGTCTCTGTCCCCTCTAATACTGAATCTATATTGTCTCAGTCCCCTCTAATACTGAGTCTATATTGTCTCTGTCCCCTCTAATACTGAATCTATATTGTCTCTGTCCCCTCTAATACTGAGTCTATATTGTCTCTGTCCCCTCTAATACTGAATCTATATTGTCTCAGTCCCCTCTAATACTGAATCTATATTGTCTCTGTCCCCTCTAATACTGAGTCTATATTGTCTCTGTCCCCTCTAATACTGAGTCTATATTGTCTCTGTCCCCTCTAATACTGAGTCTATATTGTCTCTGTCCCCTCTAATACTGAGTCTATATTGTCTCTGTCCCCTCTAATACTGAGTCTATATTGTCTCTGTCCCCTCTAATACTGAGTCTATATTGTCTCTGTCCCCTCTAATACTGAATCTATATTGTCTCTGTCCCTCCATCAGTCCCCTCTAAAACTGAATCTATATTGTCTCTGTCCCCTCTAATACTGAATCTATATTGTCTCTGTCCCCTCTAATACTGAATCTATATTGTCTCTGTCCCCTCTAATACTGAATCTATATTGCCACAGTCCCCTCTAATACTGAATCTATATTGTCTCTGTCCCCTCTAATACTGAATCTATATTGTCTCTGTCCCCTCTAATACTGAGTCTATATTGTCTCTGTCCCCTCTAATACTGAGTCTATATTGTCTCTGTCCCCTCTAATACTGAATCTATATTGTCTCTGTCCCCTCTAATACTGAGTCTATATTGTCTCTGTCCCCTCTAATACTGAGTCTATATTGTATCTGTCCCCTCTAATACTGAGTCTATATTGTCTCTGTCCCCTCTAATACTGAGTCTATATTGTCTCAGTCCCCTCTAATACTGAATCTATATTGTCTCTGTCCCCTCTAATACTGAATCTATATTGTCTCTGTCCCCTCTAATACTGAATCTATATTGTCTCTGTCCCCTCTAATACTGAGTCTATATTGTCCCTGTCCCTCCACCAGTCCCCTCTAATACTGAATCTATATTGTCTCTGTCCCCTCTAATACTGAATCTATATTGTCTCCGTCCCCTCTAATACTGAATCTATATTGTCTCTGTCCCCTCTAATACTGAATCTATATTGTCTCTGTCCCCTCTAATACTGAATCTATATTGTCTCTGTCCCCTCTAATACTGAGTCTATATTGTCTCTGTCCCCTCTAATACTGAATCTATATTGTCTCTGTCCCCTCTAATACTGAATCTATATTGTCTCCGTCCCCTCTAATACTGAATCTATATTGTCTCTGTCCCCTCTAATACTGAATCTATATTGTCTCTGTCCCCTCTAATACTGAATCTATATTGTCTCTGTCCCCTCTAATACTGAATCTATATTGTCTCTGTCCCCTCTAATACTGAGTCTATATTGTCTCTGTCCCTCCACCAGTCCCCTCTAATACTGAATCTATATTGTCTCTGTCCCCTCTAATACTGAATCTATATTGTCTCTGTCCCCTCTAATACTGAATCTATATTGTCTCTGTCCCCTCTAATACTGAATCTATATTGTCTCTGTCCCCTCTAATACTGAATCTATATTGTCTCTGTCCCCTCTAATACTGAATCTATATTGTCTCTGTCCCCTCTAATACTGAGTCTATATTGTCTCTGTCCCCTCTAATACTGAATCTATATTGTCTCTGTCCCCTCTAATACTGAATCTATATTGTGTGTGTGTAACAATACCCCGGTCATCTCTTAGACTATCTACTCTGAGCCTGAGACAAAGCCTGTGTATCATTCAGTACCCACCCGTTAATGAGACCATCACAGACAACCAGACTCTAAGCCCTGTGTGTGTGTGTGTGTGTGTGTGTGTGTGTGTGTGTGTGTGTGTGTGTGTGTGTGTGTGTGTGTGTGTCTAAGTCCTGTAATCCATCTGCTAATTAAGAAATAAAATCCAGGCTAAGGCTAATAAATGCCAACTAATTGTCTCAGGCTGACAGGGGACAGGAGACAGGGGACAGGAGACAGGGGACAGAAGACAGGGGTTCAGGAGACAGGGGACATGCGTTCAGGGGACAGGAGACAGGGGACAGGAGACAGGGGTTCAGGAGACAGGGGACAGGAGACAGGGGTTCAGGAGACAGGGGATATGAGACATGGGACAGGAGACATGGGTTCAGGAGACAGGGGTTCAGGAGACAGGGGTTCAGGAGACAGGGGACAGGAGACAGGTGACAGGGGACAGGAGACAGGGGACAGGAGACATGGGTTCAGGAGACAGGAGACAGGGGACATGAGTTCAGGGGACAGGGGACAAGAGACAAGGGACAGGAGACTGGAGACAGGGGACTGGGGACAGGGGACAGGGGTTCAGGCTCCAGGTGATACGTTCTTATTACAGTATAATAACCTCCTCTATGAAGTTTAGACAGATTGCTGACATTTGAGGATAATTAAGAGATTCTAATTGAAGTATACTGGCCGTGTAGCTCTGACATGTATGGAATAAAACCCACATGTTTTCAATATCAACTCAAACAGGCTCTGTAAAACCCATCGATGGCAGAACAAATGAACTCTGACCTCCCATCGATGGCAGAACAAATGAACTCTGACCTCCCATCGATGGCAGAACAAATGAACTCTGACCTCCCATCGATGACAGAACAAATGAACTCTGACCTCCCATCGATGGCAGAACAAATGAACTCTGACCTCCCATCGATGGCAGAACAAATGAACTCTGACCTCCCATCGATGGCAGAACAAATGAACTCTGACCTCCCATCGATGACAGAACAAATTAACTCTGATCTCCCATCGATGGCAGAACAAATGAACTCTGACCTCCCATCGATGGCAAAACAAATGAACTCTGACCTCCCATCGATGGCAGAACAAATGAACTCTGACCTCCCATCGATGGCAGAACAAATGAACTCTGACCTCCCATCGATGGCAAAACAAATGAACTCTGACCTCCCATCGATGGCAGAACAAATGAACTCTGACCTCCCATCGATGGCAGAACAAATGAACTCTGACCTCCCATCGATGGCAGAACAAATGAACTCTGACCTCCCATCGATGACAGAACAAATGAACTCTGACCTCCCATCGATGGCAGAACAAATGAACTCTGACCTCCCATCGATGGCAGAACATATGAACTCTGACCTCCCATCGATGGCAGAACAAATGAACTCTGACCTCCCATCGATGGCAAAACAAATGAACTCTGACCTCCCATCGATGGCAGAACAAATTAACTCTGACCTCCCATCGATGGCAGAACAAATGAACTCTGACCTCCCATCGATGGCAGAACATATGAACTCTGACCTCCCATCGATGGCAGAACAAATGAACTCTGACCTCCCATCGATGGCAGAACAAATGAACTCTGACCTCCCATCGATGGCAGAACAAATGAACTCTGACCTCCCATCGATGGCAGAACAAATGAACTCTGACCTCCCATCGATGGCAGAACAAATGAACTCTGACCTCCCATCGATGGCAGAACAAATGAACTCTGACCTCCCATCGATGGCAGAACAAATGAACTCTGACCTCCCATCGATGGCAGAACATATGAACTCTGACCTCCCATCGATGGCAGAACATATGAACTCTGACCTCCCATCGATGGCAGAACAAATGAACTCTGACCTCCCATCGATGGCAGAACAAATTAAGTCTAGAGATTTTTTTTTAAAAAGCCAGAAATGAAAAAGGAGAAAAACACCAAATGATTTTGAAAGCCATTGATGGGTTTGCAGTGTATTATGGGTAATTGACATCAATCAGGAGAATGGAGCTGTCGTGACAACCTCCTCTATTCACTCTCTTCCCCACAGGGGCTCTGGTCAAAAGTCATGTTAAGAGTATAGTGTAGGATGCAGCAGGATGCAGCCTATCAAGCTCTGAGTGGAGTCTGGAAGGCATCTCTCTCTCTCTCTCTCCACCTCTCTGCTGAGTTGTCCTTGAGATGCAATGCAGCAGACTAGGAGATGACGGGCTGGATCAATAACACCAGGAACAAGTGGTGTAATCATGGAGGATGCAGCATTGGCCTGGCTGGTTAAAGGCATCACTTATTTATGAATAGAGAACAGTTTACTTTAAATATAATGTTGATTTTTCCAGTTATAGTTATATATTGACGAGAGAGAGAGAGAGAGAGAGAGAGAGAGAGAGAGAGAGAGAGGGACATGGGGAGCAGAGAGAGAGAGGGGGAGAGAGCGAGAGAGAGAGAGAGGGACATGGGGAACACAGAGAGAGAGAGAGAGAGGGACATGGGGAACAGAGAGAGGGGGAGAGAGAGAGCGAGAGAGACAGGGAGAGAGAAGGAGAGAGAGACAGAGAGAGAGAGAGAGAGAGAGAGAGACAGAGACAGAGACAGAGACAGAGAGAGAGAGAGAGAGAGAGAGAGACAGAGATCTAATCTACTGTAATCTACCTGGTGTGTGTAGCAGACTGGGCCAATTAGAACATAGTATTGGTGGTTGAGCTGGTGCTATTCATTAACATTGACAAGCTGTCTCAGGAGACCCTCGAGACACCTGGGTCGTCACACACTAAGACCCACCAACGCTACGTGACCAGAATACTGATCAGTGATCAGAACAGAACCGGAGACAGCTCTGTGTGTGTCGGACGTGTGTGTGTGTGTGTGAACCGGAGACAGCTCTGTGTGTGTCGGACGTGTGTGTGTGAACCGGAGACAGCTCTGTGTGTGTCGGACGTGTGTGTGTGTGTGTGTGTGTGAACCGGAGACAGCTCTGTGTGTGTCGGACATGTGTCCGGAGACAGTTCACCTGGGGCAGTTAACAGGCTAGCCATGTTCACATTGTACTAACATAAGTATCTCTGTCTCTCTCTCTCTGTCTCTATGTCTCTCTCGCTCTGTCTCTCTCTCTCTGTCTCTCTCTCCCTCTCTCTCTGTCTCTCTCTCTCTCTGTCTCTCTCTCTGTCTCTCTCTCTGTCTCTCTCTCTGTCTCTCTCTCTGTCTCTCTCTCTCTCTCTCTGTCTCTCTCTCTGTCTCTCTCTCTCTCTCGCTCTGTCTCTCTCTACGTCTCTCTCTCTCTGTCTCTCTCTCTCTCTCACTGTCTCTCTCTATGTCTCTCTCTCTGTCTCTCTCTCTCCGTCTCTCTCTGTCTCTGTCTCTCTCTGTCTATCTCTCTCTCCCTCTGAGGGTTTATAAGGACTAATGTCATTCATGTTGTAGTACATCGCTGAATGGTTAGTGGAGAGCCCTTTCTGGTGCCTCCACAATCCAGCATCCCTCCCTGGCCAAGTGGACTGACAGGACTGTATCAGCACTGTGCACCTTGCTTTAATGCCCTAGATGAGGTTATACATACAACACTCAGCTCAGTGACTTTCAGGGACAATGGAGAGATGGAGAGAACCAGAGAGAGAGATGGAGGGGGAGAGATGGAGAGAACCGGAGAGAGATATGGAGGGGGAGAGATTGGAAGAGAGAGAGAGAAAGAGAAAGATGGAGAGAACAGGAGTGAGCGATGGAGAATACATGAGAGAGAGGGATAACACTGGAGAGAGAGGGAGAACACTGGAGAGAGAGGGAGAACACTGGAGAGAGAGGGAGAACACTGGAGAGAGAGGGAGAATACTGGAGAGAGATTGAGAACACTGGAGAGAGAGGGGGAACACTGGAGAGATATGGAGAATACTGGAGAGAGATGGAGAATACTGGAGAGAGAGGGAGAATACTGGAGAGAGATGGAGAGAACCGGAGAGAGATGGAGAATACTGGAGAGAGAGGGGGAGAGAGATGGGGAGAGAGAGGGAGAACACTGGAGAGAGAGGGAGAATACTGGAGAGAGATGGAGAGAACCGGAGAGAGATGGAGAATACTGGAGAGAGAGGGAGAATACTGGAGAGAGATGGAGAGAACCGGAGAGAGATGGAGAATACTGGAGAGAGAGGGGGAGAGAGATGGGGAGAGAGAGGGAGAACACTGGAGAGAGAGGGAGAATACTGGAGAGAGATGGAGAGAACCGGAGAGAGATGGAGAATACTGGAGAGAGATGGAGAATACCGGAGAGAGAGGGAGAATACCGGAGAGAGAGGGAGAATACCGGAGAGAGAGGGAGAATACCGGAGAGAGAGATGGAGAATACTGGAGAGAGAGGGAGAATACTGGAGAGAGAGATGGAGAATACTGGAGAGAGAGGGAGAATACTGGAGAGAGAGATGGAGAGAACCGGAGAGAGAGGGAGAATACCGGAGAGAGAGGGAGAATACCGGAGAGAGAGGGAGAATACCGGAGAGAGAGATGGAGAATACTGGAGAGAGAGGGAGAATACCGGAGAGAGAGGGAGAATACCGGAGAGAGAGGGAGAATACCGGAGAGAGAGATGGAGAATACTGGAGAGAGATGGAGAATACTGGAGAGAGAGGGAGAATACCGGAGAGAGAGATGGAGAGAACCGGAGAGAGATGGAGAATACTGGAGAGAGAGGGAGAATACCGGAGAGAGAGGGAGAATACCGGAGAGAGAGATGGAGAATACTGGAGAGAGAGGGAGAATACTGGAGAGAGAGGGAGAATACTGGAGAGAGAGGGAGAATACTGGAGAGAGAGATGGAGAGAACCGGAGAGAGAGGGAGAATACTGGAGAGAGAGGGAGAGAGCCAGAAGAGGACTTTAGTTCTGCTCTATTTTCCTTCAGCCCAGGAAACCAGATGAGAGACAGAAAATATCACTTCAAACCAAAACAAATCTGAGCTCAACAGAAATAAATAGATGAAAGGCTCAAAGATGAAGGAGCAGAAGAAGGAGGAGGAGGGAGAGGAGGAGGAGGAGGGAGAGGAGGAGGAGGAGGGAGAGGAGGAGGAGGAGGAGGAGGGAGAGGAAGAGGAGGGAAAGGAGGAGGAGGAGGGAGAGGAGGAGGTGGAGGGAGAGGAGGAGGGAGAGGAGGAGGAGGAAGGAGAGGAGGTGGTGGAGGGAGAGGAGGAGGGAGAGGAGGAGGAGGAAGGAGGAGGGAGATGAGGAGGAGGAAGGAGGAGGATGAGGAGGAGGGAGGAGGAGGAGGAGGGAGAGGAGGAGGAGGGAGAGGAGGAGGTGGAGGGAGAGGAGGAGGGAGAGGAGGAGGAGGAAGGAGGAGGGAGATGAGGAGGAGGAAGGAGGAGGATGAGGAGGAGGGAGAGGAGGAGGAGGGAAAGGAGGAGGAGGAGGAGGAGGTGGAGGGAGAGGAGGAGGGAGAGGAGGAGGAGGAATAAGGAGTGAGAGGAGGAGGAGGGAAAGGAGGAGGGAGAGGAAGAGGTGGAGGGAGAGGAGGAGAGAGGAGGAAGAGTAGAAGGAGAAGGAGGAGGAGGAACAAGGAGCAGGGCTAGGAATAGTAGGACATAGAAGACCACAGAAACAAGAGGACTAGGGAAGAGGACCAGGGAAGAGGAGAATAAGGAACATTACGGGGGTTGTTGGGAGAGGTTTTGTGGTGCTTGGAGGCCTGGTGTCTCTGCGACTGGTCAGGATGGTAGGTGTTATAGTGTTGGTAGGGGAGGAAGTTGCTGTTGTTGTTGGCTGAGGAGGACTCCCAGGGAAGGGTCCGCGTGCTTCTCTGCACCTTGACTGATCACAAACAGAGAGAAGCACCACAGAGGATAAGGAGGGGGGGAACAAGGTGAATGAAACAAGGGTAAAATATGGGTGAGGGGGGGGGTAAATACATCAAGGTAAATGTGTTCAGTCCATCAGTGGTTTTCAGGAGGATATAAAATATCATTTGATTGGGACACAGACGTCAGGTTAAATCAAGGTGCCCAGTATGCTACCTGCCTCTAACCACTAGGCTACCTGCCTCTAACCACTAGGCTACCTGTCTCTAACCACTAGGCTACCTGTCTCTAACCACTAGGCTACCTGCCTCTAACCACTAGGCTACCTGTCTCTAACCACTAGGCTACCTGTCTCTAACCACTAGGCTACCTCTCTCTAACCACTAGGCTACCTGCCTCTAACCACTAGGCTACCTGCCTCTAACCACTAGGCTACCTGCCTCTAACCACTAGGCTACCTGTCTCTAACCACTAGGCTACCTGTCTCTAACCACTAGGCTACCTGCCTCTAACCACTAGGCTACCTGTCTCTAACCACTAGATTACCTGTCTCTAACCACTAGGCTACCTGCCTCTAACCACTAGGCTACCTGCCTCTAACCACTAGGATACCTGTCTCTAACCACTAGGCTACCTGCCTCTAACCACTAGGCTACCCTGCCTCTAACCACTAGGCTACCTGCCTCTAACCACTAGGCTACCCTGTCTCTAACCACTAGGCTACCTGTCTCTAACCATTAGGCTACCTGTCTCTAACCACTAGGCTACCTGACTCTAACCACTAGGCTACCTGCCTCTAACCACTAGGCTACCTGCCTCTAACCATTAGGCTACCTGCCTCTAACCACTAGGCTACCCTGCCTCTAACCACTAGGCTACCTGCCTCTAACCATTAGGCTACCTGCCACTAACCACTAGGCTACCCTGCCTCTAACCACTAGGCTACCTGCCTCTAACCACTAGGCTCCCTGCCTCTAACCACTAGGCTACCTGCCTCTAACCACTAGGCTACCTGTCTCTAACCACTAGGCTACCTGTCTCTAACCACTAGGCTATCTGTCTCTAACCACTAGGCTACCTGTCTCTAACCACTAGGCTACCTGCCTCTAACCACTAGGTTACCTGCCTCTAACCACTAGGCTACCCTGTCTCTAACCACTAGGCTACCTGTCTCTAACCACTAGGCTACCTGTCTCTAACCACTAGGCTACCTGTCTCTAACCACTAGGCTACCTGTCTCTAACCACTAGGCTACCTGTCTCTAACCACTAGGCTACCTGTCTCTAACCACTAGGCTACCTGTCTCTAACCACTAGGCTACCTGTCTCTAACCACTAGGCTACCTGCCTCTAACCACTAGGCTACCTGCCTCTAACCACTAGGCTACCTGCCTCTAACCACTAGGTTACCTGCCTCTAACCACTAGGCTACGCTGCCTCTAACCACTAGGCTACCTGCCTCTAACCACTAGGCTACCTGTCTCTAACCACTAGGCTACCTGCCTCTAACCACTAGGCTACCTGTCTCTAACCACTAGGCTACCTGTCTCTAACCACTAGGCTACCTGCCTCTAACCACTAGGTTACCTGCCTCTAACCACTAGGCTACCCTGTCTCTAACCACTAGGCTACCTGTCTCTAACCACTAGGCTACCTGTCTCTAACCACTAGGCTACCTGTCTCTAACCACTAGGCTACCTGTCTCTAACCACTAGGCTACCTGTCTCTAACCACTAGGCTACCTGCCTCTAACCACTAGGCTACCTGCCTCTAACCACTAGGCTACGCTGCCTCTAACCACTAGGCTACCTGTCTCTAACCATTAGGCTACCTGTCTCTAACCACTAGGCTACCTGCCTCTAACCACTAGGCTACGCTGCCTCTAACCACTAGGCTACCTGCCTCTAACCACTAGGCTACCTGCCTCTAACCACTAGGCTACGCTGCCTCTAACCACTAGGCTACCTGTCTCTAACCACTAGGCTACCCTGCCTCTAACCACTAGGCTACCTGCCTCTAACCACTAGGCTACCCTGCCTCTAACCACTAGGCTACCTGTCTCTAACCACTAGGCTACCTGCCTCTAACCACTAGGCTACCTGTCTCTAACCACTAGGCTACCTGTCTCTAACCACTAGGCTACCTGCCTCTAACCACTAGGCTCCCTGCCTCTAACCAATTGGCTACCTCCCTCTAACCACTGGGCTACCTGCCTCTAACCACTAGGCTACCTGCCTCTAACCACTAGGCTACCTCCCTCTAACCACTGGGCTACCTGCCTCTAACCACTAGGCTACCTGCCTCTAACCACTAGGCTACCTGCCGCCCCAGGTAGTGCACTACAAAGGGAATATGTTGCCATTTGGTACACAAACAGAGATTGCTATTGGAATCCCTGTTACTGTCAAGCTTTGTTCACATTGGCTGTTTGAAGTGACTCAAATCCACATTGTGGATAATATCACACAAAAGGACATTGAAAATGACAACGTCCACTCTCCCCATTATCACAGATGGCTTAGTGTGATTGGCTGCTTGGCTTGTCTGTCATGTATGTCATCCTATCAGGGGGAAACTGGACTCTGATCCACCCCCCCCTAGCCCCGTTCCAGAAAACACTAGTATCTTATCGCATCAGAAAACACCAGACAGAGAAAACATTGGATTTCAACCGAAATCTACACACCTTTTCCCAAAGAACCGTTATTATTGTCATAAACTTTAGATAAATGTCTCAGTGGGTAACTGAGGCGTTATCGTGAGGCAGTGTGAGAGATACGCTGTCTGGGTCTGGACCTTTTCATAAAGCCTGTGTTGTAATCCTCAGATCCAACAGGAACCCTGGGCCGTGTCCAAATGGCACCCTATTCCCTATATAGTACACTACTTTAGACCAGAGCCCTATTCCCTATATAGTGCACTACTTTAGACCAGAGCCCTATTCCCTATATAGTACACTACTTTAGACCAGAGCCTTATTCCCTATATAGTGCACTACTTTAGACCAGGGCCCTATTCCCTATATAGTGCACTACTTTAGACCAGAGCCCTATTCCCTGTATAGTGCACTACTTTAGACCAGAGACCTATTCCCTATATAGTGCACTACTTTAGACCAGAGCCCTATTCCCTATGTAGTGTACTACTTTAGACCAGAGCCCTATTCCCTATATAGTGCCGTGTCCAAATGGCACCCTATTCCCTATATAGTGCACTACTTTAGACCAGAGCCCTATTCCCTGTATAGTGTACTACTTTAGACCAGAGCCCTATTCCCTATATAGTACACTACATTAGACCAGAGGCCTATTCCCTATATAGTGCACTACTTTAGACCAGAGCCCTTTCCCTATATAGTGCACTACTTTAGACCAGAGGCCTATTCCCTATATAGTGTACTACTTTAGACCAGAGCCCTATTCCCTATATAGTGCCGTGTCCAAATGGCACCCTATTCCCTATATAGTGCACTACTTTAGACCAGAGCCCTATTCCCTATATAGTGCACTACTTTAGACCAGGGCCCTATTCCCTATATAGTGCACTACTTTAGACCAGAGGCCTATTCCCTATATAGTGCACTACTTTAGACCAGAGCCCTATTCCCTATATAGTGCAATACTTTAGACCAGAGCCCTATTCCCTATATAGTGCACTACTTTAGACCAGAGCCCTATTCCCTATATAGTGCACTACTTTAGACCAGAGGCCTATTCAATATATAGTACACTACTTTAGACCAGAACCCTATTCCCTATATAGTGCACTACTTTAGACCAGAGCCCTATTCCCTATATAGTGCACTACTTTAGACCAGAGCCCTATTCCCTATATAGTACACTACTTTAGACCAGAGCCCTATTCCCTATATAGTACACTACTTTAGACCAGAGCCCTATTCCCTATATAGTGCACTACTTTAGACCAGAGTCCTATTCCCTATATAGTGCACTACTTTAGACCAGAGCCCTATTCCCTATATAGTGCACTACTTTAGACCAGAGCCCTATTCCCTATATAGTGCACTACTTTAGACCAGAGCCCTATTCCCTGTATAGTGCACTACTTTAGACCAGAGCCCTATTCCCTATATAGTGCACTACTTTAGATGCATTACTATGTAGGTAATGGGGTTACCATGTGGGATGTAGTGCTGGTCTCCAAATCCCCCAGGTACATGATACTGATCAACCAAGCTTCATACTGCTCCTAGAAATGTCACCTGTACTCACAGATTTAAACCTACAGATTATAGAACAGAGCAGTAGTGGTTGGATAATCTATGTGTGTGTGTGTGTGTGTGTGTGTGTGTGTGTGTGTGTGTGTGTGTGTGTGTGTGTGTGTGTGTGTGTGTGTGTGTGTGTGTGTGTTTAATCTCCTCTCCTCTGTTCAATTCACTCTCTGGTATTAAAGGACAGTTGAAACAACTATATGTGTCTCTGTCTGTTCACCTGTCAATACAAATCACTATTACTACTCTCAGCTCCAATGAAAACCTGAGCAGCAGATATAGTAATACTATCTGATTACTAGACTAGTAGATATAGTATTACTACCTGATTACTAGACTAGTAGATATAGTATTACTATCTGATTACTAGACCAGTATATATAGTATTACTATCTGATTACTAGACCAGTATATATAGTATTACTATCTGATTACTAGACTAGTATATATAGTATTACTATCTGATTACTAGACTAGTAGATATAGTATTACTATCTGATTACTAGACCAGTATATATAGTATTACTATCTGATTACTAGACTAGTAGATATAGTATTACTATCTGATTACTAGACCAGTATATATAGTATTACTATCTGATTACTAGACTAGTAGATATAGTATTACTACCTGGTTAGTCATTACTAGACTAGTAGATATAGTATTACTATCTGATTAGTCATTACTAGACTAGTTGATATAGTATTACTATCTGATTACTAGACTAGTAGATATAGTATTACTACCTGGTTAGTCATTACTAGACTAGTAGATATAGTATAGTACCTGATTACTAGACTAGTAGATATAGTATTACTACCTGGTTAGTCATTACTAGACTAGTTGATATAGTATTACTACCTGATTACAATACTAGTAGATATAGTATTACTACCTGGTTAGTCATTACTAGACTAGTTGATATAGTATTACTACCTGATTACAATACTAGTAGATATAGTATTACTACCTGGTTAGTCATTACTAGACTAGTAGATATAGTATTACTACCTGATTACAATACTAGTAGATATAGTATTACTACCTGGTTAGTCATTACTAGACTAGTAGATATAGTATTACTACCTGATTACAATACTAGTAGATATAGTATTACTACCTGATTACAATACTAGTAGATATAGTATTACTACCTGATTACAATACTAGTAGATATAGTATTACTACCTGGTTAGTCATTACTATACTAGTAGATATAGTATTACTACCTGGTTAGTCATTACTAGACTAGTAGATATAGTATTACTACCTGGTTAGTCATTACTAGACTAGTTGATATAGTATTACTACCTGATTACAATACTAGTAGATATAGTATTACTACCTGGTTAGTCATTACTAGACTAGTAGATATAGTATTACTACCTGATTACAATACTAGTAGATATAGTATTACTACCTGATTACAATACTAGTAGATATAGTATTACTACCTGGTTAGTCATTACTACCTGGTTAGTCATTACTAGACTAGTAGATATAGTATTACTACCTGGTTAGTCATTACTAGACTAGTAGATATAGTATATAGTATAGTACCTGATTACTAGACTAGTAGATATAGTATTACTACCTGGTTAGTCATTACTAGACTAGTAGATATAGTATTACTACCTGATTACAATACTAGTAGATATAGTATTACTACCTGATTACAATACTAGTTGATATAGTATTACTATCTGATTAGTCATTACTAGACTAGTAGATATAGTATTACTACCTGATTACAATACTAGTAGATATAGTATTACTACCTGATTACAATACTAGTAGATATAGTATTACTATCTGATTAGTCATTACTAGACTAGTAGATATAGTATTACTACCTGGTTAGTCATTACTAGACTAGTAGATATAGTATTACTACCTGGTTAGTCATTACTAGACTAGTAGATATAGTATTACTACCTGGTTAGTCATTACTAGACTAGTAGATATAGTATTACTACCTGGTTAGTCATTACTAGACTAGTAGATATAGTATATAGTATAGTACCTGATTACTAGACTAGTAGATATAGTATTACTACCTGGTTAGTCATTACTAGACTAGTAGATATAGTATTACTACCTGGTTAGTCATTACTAGACTAGTAGATATAGTATATAGTATAGTACCTGATTACTAGACTAGTAGATATAGTATTACTACCTGGTTAGTCATTACTAGACTAGTAGATATAGTATTACTACCTGGTTAGTCATTACTAGACTAGTAGATATAGTATTACTACCTGGTTAGTCATTACTAGGCTAGTTGATATAGTATTACTACCTAATTACTAGACTAGTTGATATAGTATTACTACCTGGTTAGTCATTACTAGACTAGTAGATATAGTATTACTACCTGGTTAGTCATTACTAGACTAGTAGATATAGTATTACTACCTGGTTAGTCATTACTAGACTAGTAGATATAGTATTACTACCTGGTTAGTCATTACTAGACTAGTTGATATAGTATTACTACCTAATTACTAGACTAGTAGATATAGTATTACTACCTGGTTAGTCATTACTAGACTAGTAGATATAGTATTACTACCTGGTTAGTCATTACTAGACTAGTAGATATAGTATTACTACCTGGTTAGTCATTACTAGACTAGTAGATATAGTATTACTACCTGGTTAGTCATTACTAGACTCTTTCACACATGCAGTACATATCACAGGAGCTCTTCAGTAAAAACAACCCAGAGGCCTTAGGTGTGTTCATCAGTTCCGTGTTCGGGGCCCTTGAGGTTCAGTCTGGTCTGGTGGTGGGGTTAGGGGTCAGGGTTAGGGTCAATACCGTGTTCAGGGCCCTTGAGGGCCAGTCTGGTCTGGTGGTGGGGTCAGGGTTAGGGTCAATACCGTGTTCAGGGCCCTTGAGGGCCAGTCTGGTCTGGTGGTGGGGTTAGAGGTCAGGGTTAGGGTCAATACCGTGTTCAGGGCCCTTGAGGGCCAGCCTGGTCTGGTGGTGGGGTTAGGGGTCAGGGTTAGGGTCAGTACCGTGTTCAGGGCCCTTGAGGGCCAGTCTGGTCTGGTGGTGGGGTTAGGGGTCATGGGTTAGGGAAATGGTCAGTACCGTGTTCAGGGCCCTTGAGGGCCAGCCTGGTCTGGTGGTGGGGTTAGGGGTCAGGGTTAGGGTCAGTACCGTGTTCAGGGCCCTTGAGGGCCAGCCTGGTCTGGTGGTGGGGCAGGATCTCCATCTTGACGTGTTCACAGGCGCTGGCGAGCAGCTGGGTGGCCTCGGCCAAGGTACAGTACTCCATACTGGTACCGTCCACGGACAGGATGTGGTCACCCGCGTGCAACGCCCCGCACCTACAGAGAGATGACATCACTTCTTGTTAGAATGGACATTTTTTAGGGGGCATTCTAAAATACTCCTTATATAGGGCCCAATTCAGACTTGAGATAAGTAGACTTAAATTAACACGGACTTAAGTTTTTAAAAAAGACTTATATAGGGCCCAATTCAGACTTGAGATAAGTAGACTTAAAATAACACGGACTTAAGTTTAAAAAAAGACATATAGGGCCCAATTCAGACTTGAGGTAAGTAGACTTATGTTTTTTTTTTAATACTTAATTCCATGTTAAGTCAACTTATCTCAAGTCTGAATAGGGCCTACAGTACACATGGGAAATAATGGGCAATTTGAGGTGCAGATTTCTACTTCCAATCCCATCCCCTGTTGACTCAGACTTGGAGATATGTGAGAGTGTGAGTATGAGTGAGAGAGTGAGAGTGAGAGAGAGAGCGAGAGAGAGAGAGAGCGAGAGAGAGAGGGGGAGGGAGAGAGAGAGAGAGATACAGAGAGAGAGAGAGAGAGAGAGAGAGACAGAGAGAGAGAGGGAGAGAGAGAGAGAGAAAGAGGAAGATGAGGTGGGTGGAGATCTATCCATCCATATTCTGTTTACTTAGTCTTCTCACATCCACAAAGTAGTCAACAAGAGCCTAACGGAGGGCTTTGGGCAAATCTCTAAACGAGAGTCTTCAGAGGCTAGAGAACCATCTTATTTTAGTCCCTGAGTGAAGGAAGTAAACTTCTCTCCTTCCAAAGGGTTTAATAAAGAATATATTCTGCCCACTCACTAATCTGATTAGTCTATCAGTAACAGTCGTTAAGGTAAAACTACCTTAACAACCACTCAGTAATCTGATTAGTCTATTAGTAACAGTCATTAAGGTAAAACTACCTAAACAACCACTCAGTAATCTGATTAGTCTATTAGTAACAGTCATTAAGGTAAAACTACCTAAACAACCAAGCAGTAATCTGATTCGTCTATCGGTGACCAACCAGGTTTAGCTGGGTGGAGTTATATTAATACTGAGTCAGGACTTCTCCAATCGATGATTTAGAAGCAACCACTCAGTAATCTGATTCGTCTATCGGTGACCAACCAGGTTTAGCTGGGTGGAGCTATATTAATACTGAGTCAGGACTTCTCCAATCCATGACTTAGAAGCAACCGCTCAGTAATCTGATTAGTCTATCGGTGACCAACCAGGTTTAGCTGGGTGGAGCTATATTAATACTGAGTCAGGACTTCTCCAATCCATGATTTAGAAGCAACACCTCAGTAATCTGATTCGTCTATCGGTGACCAACCAGGTTTAGCTGGGTGGAGTTATATTAATACTGAGTCAGGACTTCTCCAATCCATGATTTAGAAGCAACCACTCAGTAATCTGATTCGTCTATCGGTGA
>NC_048579.1:76220789-76320789 GCF_013265735.2 Oncorhynchus mykiss | reverse complement strand
GCATCTAATGTTCAAAACATCTGAAGAACTATGAACTATGAACTGTCTGTGTGTTTTAGTGATTTCACTCCACAGAGCAGACCCGGCTAGGATAAACTGACTAAATGGGTAGTTAAAATGAGCCGGGGGGAACCATTTTTGGGGGGGGGGGGGGTTCGTGCAAATGGAATTATATTAAATTCTGCTTACATCACGCTCTCCCACAAAAAAAAAAAAACATAACATTGAAATGCAGAGACTCGGAGATCACTGGGTGCTTTTGAAGTGACAGGTTGGCTGTGATATCTGTATTCGTGTAACACAGGTTCCTTCGAGCCGTCGTAAGGACACAGATTCAGCAGGAGACAGGCAGGAAGAGGTGCAAATGAGGATTTATTTACAGAGCGCTGGTGTATCAAGGAAGATGGTGATATTTACAAAATATATATACAAAGATCTGTCTTCAAAATGTCAGCATTAAAAAGAAAAAGCCTCTCGTCAGGTATAACCTGTCTGAACCAATAAAGCACAGCTGGGGTGTACCAGGCTCAGATACAGCCTCCCCTTAGTTACCCAACAGCTGGGGTGTACCAGGCTAAGATACAGCCTCCCCTTAGTTACCCAACAGCTGGGGTGTACCAGGCTCAGATACACCTCCCCTTAGTTACCCAACAGCTGGGGTGTACCAGGCTCAGATACAGCCTCCCCTTAGTTACCCAACAGCTGGGGTGTACCAGGCTCAGATACAGCCTCCCCTTAGTTACCCAACAGCTGGGGTGTACCAGGCTAAGATACAGCCTCCCCTTAGTTACCCAACAGCTGGGTTGTACCAGGCTCAGATACAGCCTCCCCTTAGTTACCCAACAGCTGGGGTGTACCAGCCTCAGATACACCTCCCCTTAGTTACCCAACAGCTGGGGTGTACCAGGCTCAGATACACCTCCCCTTAGTTACCCAACAGCTGGGGTGTACCAGGCTCAGATACACCTCCCCTTAGTTACCAAACAGCTGGGGTGTACCAGGCTAAGATACAGCCTCCCCTTAGTTACCCAACAGCTGGGGTGTACCAGGCTCAGATACAGCCTCCCCTTAGTTACCCAACAGCTGGGGTGTACCAGGCTCAGATACAGCCTCCCCTTAGTTACCCAACAGCTGGGGTGTACCAGGCTCAGATACAGCCTCCCCTTAGTTACCCAACAGCTGGGGTGTACCAGGCTCAGATACAGCCTCCCCTTAGTTACCCAACAGCTGGGGTGTACCAGGCTCAGATACAGCCCCCCCCCCCCTCCCCCTTAGTTACCCAACAGCTGGGGTGTACCAGGCTCAGATACAGCCTCTCCTTAGTTACCCAACAGCTGGGGTGTACCAGGCTCAGATACAGCCTCCCCTTAGTTACCTACACCACTCCCCTTATTCTGGTCTCTACACCCCTCACCCCTCCCCTTATTCTGGTCTCTACACCCCTCCCCTTATTCTGGTCTCTACACCCCTCCCCTTATTCTGTACTCCACACCCCTCCCCTTATTCTGGTCTCTACACCCCTCCCCTTATTCTGGTCTCTACACCCCACTCCCTATTCTGGTCTCTACACCACTCACCCCTCCCCTTATTCTGGTCTCTACACCACTCCCCTTATTCTGGTCTCTACACCCCTCACCCCTCCCCTTATTCTGGTCTCTACACACCTCCCCTTATTCTGGTCTCTACACCACTCCCCTTATTCTGGTCTCTACACCACTCCCCTTATTCTGGTCTCTACACCCCTCCCCTTATTCTGGTCTCTAAACCACTCCCCTTATTCTGGTCTCTACACCACTCCCCTTATTCTGGTCTCTACACCCCTTCCCTTTATTCTGGTCTCTAAACCCCTCCCCTAATTATGGTCTCTAAACCACTCCCCTTATTCTGGTCTCTACACCACTCCCCTTATTCTGGTCTCTACACCCCTCCTCTTATTCTGGTCTCTACACCCCTCCCCTTATTCTGGTCTCTACACCCCTCCCCTTATTCTGGTCTCTACACCCCTCCCCCCTCCCCTTATTCTGGTCTCTACACCTCTCACCCCTCCCCTTATTCTGGTCTCTACACCCCTCCCCTTATTCTGGTCTCTACACCCCCCCCCCCCCCTTATTCTGGTCTCTACACCCCTCCCCTTATTCTGGTCTCTACACCCCTCCCCTTATTCTGGTCTCTACACCCCTCCCCTTATTCTGGTCTCTACACCACTCCCCTTATTCTGGTCTCTACACCCCTTCCCCTTATTCTGGTCTCTACACCACTCCCCTTATTCTGGTCTCTACACCCCTCCCCTTATTCTGGTCTCTACACCACTCCCCTTATTCTGGTCTCAACACCACTCCCCTTATTCTGGTCTCTACACCCCTCCCCTTATTCTGGTCTCTAAACCACTCCCCTTATTCTGGTCTCTAAACCACTCCCCTTATTCTGGCCTCTACACCACTCCCCTTATTCTGGTCTCTACATCCCTCCCCTTATTCTGGTCTCTACACCCCTCCCCTTATTCTGGTCTCTACACCCCTCACCCCTCCCCTTATTCTGGTCTCTACACACCTCCCCTTATTCTGGTCTCTACACCACTCCCCTTATTCTGGTCTCTACACCCCTCCCCTTATTCTGGTCTCTACACCCCTCCCCTTATTCTGTTCTCTACACCCCTCACCCCTCCCCTTATTCTGTTCTCTACACCCCTCACCCCTCCCCTTATTCTGGTCTCTACACCACTCCCCTTATTCTGGTCTCTACACCCCTCACCCCTCCCCTTATTCTGGTCTCTACACCCCTCCCCTTATTCTGTTCTCTACACCCCTCACCCCTCCCCTTATTCTGTTCTCTACACCCCTCACCCCTCCCCTTATTCTGGTCTCTACACCACTCCCCTTATTCTGGTCTCTACACCCCTCACCCCTCCCCTTATTCTGGTCTCTACACCCCTCCCCTTATTCTGTTCTCTACACCCCTCACCCCTCCCCTTATTCTGTTCTCTACACCCCTCACCCCTCCCCTTATTCTGGTCTCTACACCACTCCCCTTATTCTGGTCTCTACACCCCTCACCCCTCCCCTTATTCTGTTCTCTACATGTTTAATGATGCTTGAGACATGACATGCCAAGAGTGTGCAAATCTGTCATCAAGGCAAAGGGTGGCTACTTTGAATGATATAAAATCTAAAATATATTTAGATTTGTTCAACACTTTTTCGGTTCCTAAATTATTCCATATGTGTTATTTCATAGTTTTGATGTTTTATTCTACAATGTAGAAAATAGTAAAAATAAAGAAAAACCCTTGAATGAGTAGGTGTGTCCAAACTTTTGACTGGTACTGTACTGTCACACACACTGAACACACACACACACCTTTCCAAGCCTTCTTTGCAAACCACACGCTCAACAAAACAAACATTATCGTGTGTTTTCTTGCCTCTCAGAAGGGATGTTAATATAATACAAGCAGTAGGAAAACCCACAAGGATTCAGGCAATTATTATTACCCCTCTGTCTCTCTCTCTCTCTCTCTCTCTCTCTCTCTCTCTCTCTCTCTCTCTCTCTCTCTCTCTCTCTCTCTCAGTGTCTCTCTCTCTGTCTCTCTCTCCGTCTCTCTCTCTCTCTCTCTCTCTCTGTCGCTCTCTCTCCCTCTGTCTTTCTCTCTTCCTGTCTGTCTCTCTGTCTCTCTCTCTCTCTCTCTCTCTCTGAACAGAGGTGTTGTTGATGTGCTAGCAGCTAACCTGTATTCCCCCACAGGCTTCTCTCACGCTCCCCTCCTACACTATTATTTATCCTTTTCCATCCTCTCTCTCCTTCTTCCCCTCTACCCATCTCTCTCTCCCTCTTCCCCTCTCCCTCTCTCTCCCTCTCTCCCTCCCTCTTCCCCTCTACCCCTCCCTCTCTCTCCCTCTTCCCCTCTACCCATCTCTCTCCCTCCCTCTCTCTCCCTCTTCCCCTCTCCCTATCTCCCTCTCTCCCTCCCTCTTCCCCTCTACCCCTCCCTCTCTCTCCCTCTTCCCCTCTACCCATCACTCTCCACCCTCTCTCTCCCTCTCTCCCTCTCTCTCTCCCTCACTCTCTCTCTCTCTCCCTCTTCCCCATCACCATTCATCCAAGCAACAATCCCCCAGTAACCATACCTCCCCCTGTCTTCCCTACATATCTATTTGCTCCTGTCTCCCCTACATATCTATATGCCCCTGTCCTCCCTGTATTTCCTACACATATCATTCCCTCGTCTTCTCCTGTCTGTTCCTGCCCATGCTAAGAGCTATCTGATGAAAAATTAATGGGCTCACATTATTGATGCAGCCTGGAGATTGTTTCATTCATGATTGGTGATAAAACACCACCTTCCATCCCTCTACCTCTCCTCTCCTCCATCTCTCTACCTCTCCTCTCCTCCATCTCTCTACCTCTCCTCTCCTCCATCTCTCTACCTCTCCTCTCCTCCAGTCCTTTCCTCCATTCCTCTACCCCCATCTCTTTATCGCTCCTCTCCTCCATCCCTCTACCTCTCCTCTCATCCAGTCTTCTCCTCCATCTCTTTATCGCTCCTCTCCTCCATCCCTCTACCTCTCCTCTCATCCAGTCTTCTCCTCCATCTCTTTATCGCTCCTCTCCTCCATCCCTCTACCTCTCCTCTCATCCAGTCTTCTCCTCCATCTCTTTATCGCTCCTCTCCTCCATCCCTCTACCTCTCCTCTCATCCATCTCTCTACCTCTCCTCTCCTCTCCTCCATTCCTCTACCCCCATCTCTCTACCTCTCCTCTCCTCCATCTCTCTACCTCTCCTCTCATCCAGTCTTCTCCTCCATCTCTCTACCTCTCCTCTCATCCATCCCTCTACCTCTCCTCTCCTCTCCTCCATTCCTCTACCCCCATGTCTCTACCTCTCCTCTCCTCCATCCATCTAACTCTCCTCTCATCCAGTCTTCTCCATCTCTCTACCTCTCCTCTCCTCCAGTCCTCTCCTCCATCCATCTACCTCTCCTCTCATCCAGTCTTCTCCTCCATCTCTCTACCTCTCCTCTCATCCATCCCTCTACCTCTCCTCTCCTCTCCTCCATTCCTCTACCCCCATGTCTCTACCTCTCCTCTCCTCCATCCATCTACCTCTCCTCTCATCCAGTCTTCTCCTCCATCTCTCTACCTCTCCTCTCATCCATCCCTCTACCTCTCCTCTCCTCTCCTCCATTCCTCTACCCCCATGTCTCTACCTCTCCTCTCCTCCATCTCTCTACCTCTCCTCTCATCCAGTCTTCTCCTCCATCTCTCTACCTCTCCTCTCCTCCAGTCCTCTCCTCCATCCATCTACCTCTCCTCTCATCCAGTCTTCTCCTCCATCTCTCTACCTCTCCTCTCCTCCATCCCTCTACCTCTCCTCTCCTCCATCCCTCTACCCCTCCATCTCTCTACCTCTCCTCTCCTCCATCCCTCTACCTCTCCTCTCCTCTCCTCCATCCCGCTACCTCTCCTCTCCTCCATCCCTCTACCTCTCCTCTCCTCTCCTCCATCCCTTTATCCCTCCATCTCTCTACCTCTCCTCCATCTCTCTACCTCTCCTCTCCTCCATCTCTCTACCTCTCCTCTCATCCAGTCTTCTCCTCCATCTCTCTATCTCTCCATCTCTCCTCCATCCCTTTATCCCTACATCTCTCTACCTCTCCTCTCCTCCATCTCTCTACCTCTCCTCTCCTCCATCTCTCTACCTCTCCTCTCCTCCAGTCCTCTCCTCCATCTCTCTACCACTCCTCTCCTCCAGTCCTCTCCTCCATCTCTCTACCACTCCTCTCCTCCAGTCCTCTCCTCCATCTCTCTACCTCTCCTCTCCTCCAGTCCTCTCCTCAATCTCTCTACCTCTCCTCTCCTCCATCTCTCTGCCTCTCCTCTCCTCCGCTAGTCCTCTAGAGAGACGTACTGATGAGACTGGCTGTGTGGGAATGTTACACGGTTTCTCATCACACAACCACCAGCATAACCTGGCCACATCATTGCGTCATTGTGCATCGCTTCAGTGTCTGTCTCTCTCTGTGTGTGTCTGTGTGTATGTGTGTGTAGTTTATGGGTGTATATTAGGGATTAATGGGCTTGCAAACTGGTGGTTGTTAATCGTTCTGTTTTTCTCATGCCTGGGTCGCTCAGAGAGAAAACGTAAATTGTCTCCACGAGCAGATACCGTAAAGCTCTGTGTATAGGCTGTTTGTTGGGACATAGCGTAAATCTCTGTGTATGGGCACACACCTGTTTGTTGGGACATACCGTAAATCTCCGTGTATAGGCACACACCTGTTTGTTGGGACATACCGTAAATCTCTGTGTATAGGCACACACCTGTTTGTTGGGACATACCGTAAATCTCCGTGTATAGGCACACACCTGTTTGTTGGGACATACCGTAAATCTCTGTGTATAGGCTCACACCTGTTTGTTGGGACATACCGTAAATCTCCGTGTATAGGCACACACCTGTTTGTTGGGACATACCGTAAATCTCTGTGTATAGGCACACACCTGTTTGTTGGGACATACCGTAAATCTCTATGTATAGGCACACACCTGTTTGTTGGGACATACCGTAAATCTCTGTGTATAGGCACACATATGTTTGTTGGGACATACCGTAAATCTCTATGTATAGGCACACATATGTTTGTTGGGACATACCGTAAATCTCTGTGTATAGGCACACATATGTTTGTTGGGACATACCGTAAATCTCTGTGTATAGGCACACACCTGTTTGTGGGATATACCGTAAATCTCTGTGTATGGGCACACACCTGTTTGTTGGGACATACCGTAAATCTCTGTGTATAGGCACACATCTGTTTGTGGTATATACCGTAAATCTCTGTGTATAGGCACACACCTGTTTGTTGGGACATACCGTAAATCTCTGTGTATAGGCACACATATGTTTGTTGGGACATACCGTAAATCTCTGTGTATAGGCACACATATGTTTGTTGGGACATACCGTAAATCTCTGTGTATAGGCACACATCTGTTTGTGGGATATACCGTAAATCTCTGTGTATAGGCACACACCTGTTTGTTAACTTCATGTTAAGTCTAATCTATCATACAAACACATTTCAAAAGACAACTCCCATTTCTCCCTTGAGAATCGATTTGCTTCACCATGAAAGTGTGAGAGAGTTTTTTTAATAAAATCCGTAGTTTCAACTCAAGGGGATGTTATCTACATTCAGCCAACTGTCAACTCAAGGGGATGTTATCTACATTCAGCCAACTGTCAACTCAAGGGGTTGTTATCTATATTCAGCCAACTGTCAACTCAAGGGGTTGTTATCTACATTCAGCCAACTGTCAACTCAAGGGGATGTTATCTACATTCAGCCAACTGTCAACTCAAGGGGTTGTTATCTATATTCAGCCAACTGTCAACTCAAGGGGTTGTTATCTACATTCAGCCAACTGTCAACTCAAGGGGTTGTTATCAACATTCAGCCAACTGTCAACTCAAGGGGTTGTTATCTACATTCAGCCAACTGTCAACTCAAGGGGTTGTTATCTACATTCAGCCAACTGTCAACTCAAGGGGTTGTTATCTATATTCAGCCAACTGTCAACTCAAGGGGTTGTTATCTACATTCAGCCAACTGTCAACTCAAGGGGTTGTTATCTATATTCAGCCAACTGTCAACTCAAGGGGTTATTATCTACATTCAGCCAACTGTCAACTCAAGGGGTTGTTATCTACATTCAGCCAACTGTCAACTCAAGGGGTTGTTATCTACATTCAGCCAACTGTCAACTCAAGGGGTTGTTATCAATATTCAGCCAACTGTCAACTCAAGGGGTTGTTATCTACATTCAGCCAACTGTCAACTCAAGGGGTTGTTATCTACATTCAGCCAACTGTCAACTCAAGGGGTTGTTATCAATATTCAGCCAACTGTCAACTCAAGGGGCTGTTATCTACATTCAGCCAACTGTCAACTCAAGGGGCTGTTATCAACATTCAGCCAACTGTCAACTCAAGGGGTTGTTATCTACATTCAGCCAACTGTCAACTCAAGGGGCTGTTATCTACATTCAGCCAACTGTCAACTCAAGGGGTTGTTATCTACATTCAGCCAACTGTCAACTCAAGGGGTTGGTATCTACATTCAGCCAACTGTCAACTCAAGGGGTTGTTATCTATATTCAGCCAACTGTCAACTCAAGGGGCTGTTATCTAAATTCAGCCAACTGTCAACTCAAGGGGTTGTTCTCTATATTCAGCCAACTGTCAACTCAAGGGGTTGTTATCTACATTCAGCCAACTGTCAACTCAAGGGGTTGTTATCTACATTCAGCCAACTGTCAACTCAAGGGGTTGTTATCTACATTCAGCCAACTGTCAACTCAATACCTTGCTTTTTCTCCAGAGGAAAGTCTCTCAGGATGAAGGATTCTGCTTCCTTAGACTTCACTGAGTCCAGTGGTACTTTCACACACACACACACACACACACACACACACACAGCGAGCAGCGAGCACAGCGAGTAAGACTGTGACACGGTGACAGGAAAACATAACTATCACTTCCAGGTCGGAGCACGACAAAGTCACCGCCACCGGAATCTTCAGGATTACCCAGAGGCCAGTGCGGGCCTTCTGAACGGAACCCGCGTGACGTCTGATTGTCAGAACGTTGTGGGGACGTCGGAGGCCCACGCTGGGTAATAGGCCAACTCACTCTCTCATACTCTCTCCTTCCTTGGGTGGTTTTCGTCTGACATTTAGTGGACTGATCAAAATAGACTGAAGCCCGGGGAAGGATTTAACATGAACATCGTTCAGCCTGCTACTTTCTGCCTCTTTTAAATCCCTCTTTGTTTTGCCCTTCTCACCAAGCGGTTTTTAAAGTCAGCGTTCTGTAAAGTAGAAAGAAACATCAAAGCCCAGCAGAGGACCAGCAGGTGATTCTTTTTCATTGACAATGTTTCACATCACAGATCTTTCTCTGCGTCTGAAAAAGGCTTTTATGCACACAGCTTTTAGTCAGATCTGTTGGCTGGGATCTGGCTGTGTTCTGGCTGTGTTTTGTAAGAGCTGGGATCTGGCTGTGTTCTGGCTGTGTTTTTGTAAGAGCTGGGATCTGGCTGTGTTCTGGCTGTGTTTTGGCTGGCAGTGTCCTGACAATGTCCACCCACACCCCCTGGCAGTGTCCTGACAATGTCCACCCACACCCCCTGACAGTGTCCTGATAACACCATATAAATGTCCACCCACACCCACTGACAGTGTCCTGACAATGTCCACCCACACCCCCTGACAGTGTCCTGACAATGTCCACCCACACCCCCTGACAGTGTCCTGACAATGTCCACCCACACCCCCTGACAGTGTCCTGACAATGTCCACCAACACCCCCTGCCAGTGTCCTGACAATGTCCACCCACACCCCCTGACAGTGTCCTGACAATGTCCACCCACACCCCCTGACAGTGTCCTGACAATGTCCACCCACACCCCCTGACAGTGTCCTGACAACACCATATACATGTCCACCAACACCCCCTGACAGTGTCCTGACAATGTCCACCCACACACCCTGACAGTGTCCTGACAATGTCCACCCACACCCCCTGACAGTGTCCTGACAATATTCACCCACACCCCCTGACAGTGTCCTGACAATGTCCACCCACACCCCCTGACAGTGTCCTGGCAACACCATATACATGTCCACCCACACCCCCTGACAGTGTCCTGGCAACACCATATACATGTCCACCCACACCCCCTGACAGTGTCCTGACAACACCATATAAATGTATATGCATCTGGATGACAAGCTTCTTGAGGACACACACACACACACACACACACACACACACACACACACTCCCATGACATACCCATGATGGAGACGTCATACTCAATGAGTAGCGTAGCCTCCTGTCCACACTGTTTGAGGATGGACATGGCCTCTGCATGGGATGTCCCGTGAAGACGGATCCCATCGATACTCAGGAGCCTGTCCCCTGGCTTCACCGTACCCTCCCTAAGGAGAGAGGAGAGGAAGGGAGGGAGGGAGAGGAGAGGGGGAGGAGAGGGGGAGGGAAGGAGGGAGAGAGGGAGGAGAGAGAGGGAGGGAGGGAAGGAGGGAGGGGGAGGAGAGGGGAGGGAAGGGGAGGAGAGGGGGAGGGAAGGGGAGGAGAGGGGAGGGAGAGGGCAGGGGGAGGGAAGGGGGAGGGAAGGCGGGAGGGAGAGGGGAGGGGGAGGGGGAGGAGAGGGGGAGGAGAGGGGGAGGGGAGGGGAAGGAGGGAGAGAGAGGCAGGGGATGGAGGGAGGGAAAGGAGATGGGGAGGGAAGGAAGGAGGGAGGAGAGAGGGGAGGGAAGGAAGGAAGGAGAGAGAGAAAGAGAGAGAGAGGGGGGGAGGGATAGAGAAGATGTCAGTCAGTGAGCTGTGAATTCTCCACTATGACAGAAAATATAAATTGCTATATTTGGTTTCCACAGGTGAGCTAACCGCTAACAGCTAACCGTCCAGCATGATGTGACACTGGAAATGAATCTCCACGCTGTCTCTGCCTTTGATCAGGTTTTATCAGAAACAACCTGTGACAACCGCTAGAATGGAATCCTTTCCTCCTCACTGGAAGTGTGAACACTGAAGCTACATCCTGATTAGACACACTTCTCCTGGTGGATTTAACATGGTGGAAACTACCTCCAGACGATGCTTTTAAACGCTGGGTGGGGAGTGTGCTGCTGGATGGGGAGTGTGCTGCTGGATGGGGAGTGTGCTGCTGGATGGGGAGTGTGCTGCTGGATAGGGAGTGTGCTGCTGGATGGGGAGTGTGCTGCTGGATGGGGAGTGTGTTGCTGGATGGGGAGTGTGCTGCTGGATAGGGAGTGTGCTGCTGGATGGGGAGTGTGCTGCTGGATGGGGAGTGTGTTGCTGGATGGGGAGTGTGCTGCTGGATAGGGAGTGTGCTGCTGGATGGGGAGTGTGCTGCTGGATGGGGAGTGTGCTGCTGGATGGGGAGTGTGCTGCTGGATGGGGAGTGTGCTGCTGGATAGGGAGTGTGCTGCTGGATGGGGAGTGTGCTGCTGGATGGGGAGTGTGTTGCTGGATGGGGAGTGTGCTGCTGGATAGGGAGTGTGCTGCTGGATGGGGAGTGTCATTAGAAAGACTTCCTTGACTGATCCTTCAACACGGTCCATTAATAGACTGTTTATAGGGAGGGAGGAGACGGAGAGAGAGACGGAGAGAGGGAGAGAGAGAGAGACGGAGAGAGAGAGAGAGAGAGAGAGACGGAGAGAGAGAGAGAGGGAGAGAGACAGAGAAAGACGGAGAGAGATAGATGGAGAGATGGAGAGAGAGAGGGAGAGATAGAGAGAGAGAGAGGGAAAGAGAGAGATAGAGAGAGAGATTGAGGGAGCAAGAGGGAGAGAGAGAGAGAGAGAGATTGAGGGAGCAAGAGAGAGAGATTGTATATATACATACACTGTATATATATATAATATGACATTTGTAATGTCTTTACTGTTTTGAAACCTCTGTATGTGTAATGTTTACTGTTAATTTTTGTTGTTTTTCACTTTATATATTCACTTTGTATGTTGTCTACCTCACTTGCTTTGGCAATGTTAACACATGTTTCCCATGCCAATAAAGCCCTTGAATTGAATTGAATTGAATTTAATTGAATTGATTGAGGGAGCAAGAGGGAAAGGGAGAGAGAGAGAGAGAGAGAGAGAGAGAGAGAGAGAGAGAGAGAGAGACACCTCTCCTATCCTCCTCTCCTCTCCTCTCCCAGCTCTTCTCTGTCTTACAATGAGGGCAAAAACAACATTTGAGAGGGTACGCAAAGGGGTACGGGACAATAACACGTTTGGGGACCACTGCTCTACACCTTAACCTTGAACTCTGCTGATGTTTCAAACAAGGTCAAAGTAATGTCACAATGAATGGATACAAGTCAGATCATTGAACTATCTGTGATCTGCTACTCATGTCTAGAATCTGATACACCAGCACTATCTGTGATCTGCTACTCATGTCTAGACTCTGATACACCAGCACTATCTGTGATCTGCTACTCATGTCTAGACTCTGATACAGCAGCACTATCTGTGATCTGCTACTCATGTCTAGACTCTGATACAGCAGCACTATCTGTGATCTGCTACTCATGTCTAGACTCTGATACAGCAGCACTATCTGTGATCTGCTACTCATGTCTAGACTCTGATACAGCAGCACTATCTGTGATCTGCTACTCATGTCTAGACTCTGATACAGCAGCACTATCTGTGATCTGCTACTCATGTCTAGACTCTGATACACCAGAACTATCTGTGATCTGCTACTCATGTCTAGACTCTGATACAGCAGCACTATCTGTGATCTGCTACTCATGTCTAGACTCTGATACACCAGCACTATCTGTGATCTGCTACTCATGTCTAGTCAGTGATACAACATCTCACCTGTCAGCAGGTCCACCTGGCCTGATCGTCGTTATGACAACGGGGCGGGATTTGTTCCTGTCCTCGTGGGCTCCTCCTAAACCAACCAACAGACAGTTATCACACAAACAGGTGGGTACGGTAACCAAGGATACATATAATTGATTTGTGCTATAAGAGATCACTGAAGAACCAAGGTAATACTGTAGTACCTGATCACAAAGGAAAACTGTTTAAATGAAACTTCTACACAGGAAACACAGTAGCAATACATTGGCTTTCACGGCAGGAAGGACTTATTGATTTAGAAACAGAAAGGGCAATTGAATACTTCAACACACTTGTAGAATTGATGACGGAGAGTAATGAGCTGTGGCAACATCTCTGTAGCGTCGACCTTCAAGTTAACTTCCCTCTCTTCAAAGACCGAGGATAATTCACCAAGGGAGCATCACAAATGGAACCCTATTCCCTATATAGTGCACTACTTTTGACCAGAGCCCTATGAACCCTAAAATTAGCAGTGTAGGGAATAGGGTGCTATTTAGGTCACATTTCTAAAAGTTTGTTCCTATTCGTTTTAATGAAGCCTCATTCCAACTGGGTAAATAGAGTCAACTAGAAGGTCCTATTCTGTAGTCATATTCAGATCACTTTCCTTTCCTCCGTACCCCAGTCAAACGGCTTCACACACACACAAACACACACACACACACACACACACACACACACACACACACACACACACACACACACACACACACACACACACACACACGTACCTCGGATGACAAAGCCGAACGTATTGCCTTCTTTGTGCAGAGTCACCTCAACGCTTTTGAACATCAGCCCAGAGCCCTGAACAGCTGAGGAGAGAGGAGCAAACACTATATGAACACATCACTACCTCCACAGTTACATCATTACACAGTCTGGGAGAGGAGGCATCATTACACAGTCTGGGAGAGGAGACATCATTACACAGTCTGGGAGAGGAGACATCATTACACAGTCTGAGAGAGGAGACATCATTACACAGCCTGGGAGAGGAGGCATCATTACACAGTCTGAGAGAGGAGGCATCATTACACAGTCTGGGAGAGGAGACATCATTACACAGTCTGGGAGAGAGGAGACATCATTACACAGTCTGAGAGAGGAGGCATCATTACACAGTCTGAGAGAGGAGACATCATTACACAGTCTGGGAGAGGAGACATCATTACACAGTCTGGGAGAGAGGAGACATCATTACACAGTCTGAGAGAGGAGACATCATTACACAGTCTGAGAGAGGAGGCATCATTACACAGTCTGAGAGAGGAGACATCATTACACAGTCTGGGAGAGGAGACATCATTACACAGTCTGGGAGAGGACATTACACAGTCTGGGAGAGGAGACATCATTACACAGCCTGGGAGAGGAGGCATCATTACACAGTCTGGGAGAGAGGAGACATCATTACACAGTCTGGGAGAGGAGACATCATTACACAGTCTGAGAGAGAGGAGACATCATTACACAGTCTGGGAGAGGACATTACACAGTCTGGGAGAGGAGACATCATTACACAGTCTGGGAGAGAGGAGACATCGTTACATAGCCTGGGAGAGAGGAGCAAACACTATATGAACACATCACTACCTCCACAGTTACACCATTACACAGTCTGGGAGAGGAGACATCATTACACAGTCTGAGAGAGAGGAGACATCATTACACAGTCTGGGAGAGGACATTACACAGTCTGGGAGAGGAGACATCATTACACAGTCTGGGAGAGAGGAGACATCATTACACAGTCTGGGAGAGAGGAGCAAACACTATATAAACACATCACTACCTCCACAGTTACATCATTACACAGTCTGGGAGAGGAGACATCATTACACAGTCTGGGAGAGGAGACATCATTACACAGCCTGGGAGAGGAGACATCATTACACAGTCTGGGAGAGGAGACATCATTACACAGTCTGGGAGAGGAGACATCATTACACAGTCTGGGAGAGGAGACATCATTACACAGTCTGGGAGAGGAGACATCATTACACAGCCTGGGAGAGGAGACATCATTACACAGTCTGGGAGAGGAGACATCATTACACAGCCTGGGAGAGGAGACATCATTACACAGTCTGGGAGAGGAGACATCATTACACAGTCTGGGAGAGGACATTACACAGTCTGGGAGAGGAGACATCATTACACAGTCTGGGAGAGGAGACATCATTACACAGTCTGGGAGAGGAGACATCATTACACAGTCTGGGAGAGGAGACATCATTACACAGTCTGGGAGAGGACATTACACAGTCTGGGAGAGGAGACATCATTACACAGTCTGGGAGAGGAGACATCATTACACAGTCTGGGAGAGGAGACATCATTACACAGCCTGGGAGAGGAGACATCATTACACAGCCTGGGAGAGGAGACATCATTACACAGTCTGGGAGAGAGGAGCAAACACTATATGAACACATCACTACCTCCACAGTTACATCATTACACAGTCTGAGAGAGGAGACATCATTACACAGTCTGGGAGAGGAGACATCATTACACAGTCTGGGAGAGGAGACATCATTACACAGTCTGGGAGAGGAGACATCATTACACAGTCTGTCTGAGAGAGGAGACATCATTACACAGTCTGTCTGGGAGAGGAGACATCATTACACAGTCTGTCTGGGAGAGGAGACATCATCACACAGTCTGTCTGGGAGAGGAGACATCATTACACAGTCTGTCTGGGAGAGGAGACATCATTACACAGCCTGTCTGGGAGAGGAGACATCATTACAGAGTCTGTCTGGGAGAGGAGACATCATTACACAGTCTGCCTGGGAGAGGAGACATCATTACACAGCCTGTCTGGGAGAGGAGACATCATTACACAGCCTGTCTGGTAGAGGAGACATCATTACAAAGCCTGGGAGAGGAGACATCACTATACAGTCTGGGAGAGGAGACATCATTACACAGCCTGGGAGAGGAGACATCATTACACAGCCTGTCTGAGAGAGGAGACATCATTACACAGTCTGTCTGGGAGAGGAGACATCATTACACAGTCTGGGAGAGGAGACATCATTACACAGTCTGAGAGAGGAGACATCATTACACAATCTGTCTGGGAGAGGAGACATCATTACACAGTCTGGGAGATGAGACATCATTACACAGTCTGAGAGAGGAGACATCATTACACAGTCTGAGAGAGGAGACATCATTACACAGTCTGTCTGGGAGAGGAGACATCATTACACAGCCTGTCTGGGAGAGGAGACATCATTACACAGTCTGGGAGAGGAGACATCATTACACAGTCTGAGAGAGGAGACATCATTACACAGTCTGTCTGGGAGAGGAGACATCATTACACAGTCTGGGAGATGAGACATCATTACACAGTCTGAGAGAGGAGACATCATTACACAGTCTGGGAGAGGAGACATCATTACACAGTCTGTCTGAGAGAGGAGACATCATTACACAGCCTGGGAGAGGATACATCATTACACAGTCTGGGAGAGGAGACATCATTACACAGCCTGGGAGAGGAGACATCATTACACAGTCTGAGAGAGGAGACATCATTACACAGTCTGTCTGGGAGAGGAGACATTTTACACAGCCTGGGAGAGGAGACATCATTACACAGTCTGGGAGAGGAGACATCATTACACAGTCTGGGAGAGGAGACATCATTACACAGTCTGGGAGAGGAGACATCATTACACAGTCTGGGAGAGGAGACATCATTACACAGTCTGGGAGAGGAGACATCATTACACAGCCTGGGAGAGGAGACATCATTACACAGTCTGGGAGAGGAGACATCATTACACAGTCTGGGAGAGGAGACATCATTACACAGCCTGGGAGAGGAGAGGAGACATCATTACACAGCCTGAGAGAGGAGACATCATTACACTGTCTGGGATAGGAGAGGAGACATCATTACAAAGTCTGGGAGAGGAGAGGAGACATCATTACACAGCCTGGGATAGGAGAGGAGACATCATTACACAGTCTGTCTGTGAGAGGAGACACCATTACACAGTCTGGGAGAGGAGACATCATTACACAGTCTGTCTGGGAGAGGAGACATCATTACACAGTCTGGGAGAGGAGACATCATTACACAGTCTGGGAGAGGAGACATCATTACACAGTCTGGGAGAGGAGACATCATTACACAGTCTGGGAGAGGAGACATCATTACACAGTCTGGGAGAGGAGACATCATTACACAGTCTGGGAGAGGAGACATCATTACACAGCCTGGGAGAGGAGACATCATTACACAGCCTGTCTGGGAGAGGAGACATCATTACACAGCCTGGGAGAGGAGACATCATTACACAGTCTGTCTGGGAGAGGAGACATCATTACACCGTCTGGGAGAGGAGACATCATTACACAGTCTGGGAGAGGAGACATCATTACACAGTCTGAGAGAGGAGACATCATTACACAGTGTGGGAGAGGAGACATCATTACACAGTCTGTCTGGGAGAGGATACATCATTACACAGTCTGGGAGAGGAGACATCATTACACAGTCTGAGAGAGGAGACATCATTACACAGTCTGTCTGGGAGAGGAGACATCATTACACAGTCTGTCTGGGAGAGGAGACATTACACAGTCTGTCTGGGAGAGGAGACATCATTACACAGTCTGGGAGAGGAGACATCATTACACAGTCTGAGAGAGGAGACATCATTACACAGTCTGGGAGAGGAGACATCATTACACAGTCTGGGAGAGAGGAGACATCATTACACAGTCTGGGAGAGGACATTACACAGTCTGGGAGAGGAGACATCATTACACAGCCTGGGAGAGGAGGCATCATTACACAGTCTGGGAGAGAGGAGACATCATTACACAGTCTGGGAGAGGAGACATCATTACACAGTCTGAGAGAGAGGAGACATCATTACACAGTCTGGGAGAGGACATTACACAGTCTGGGAGAGGAGACATCATTACACAGTCTGGGAGAGAGGAGACATCGTTACATAGCCTGGGAGAGAGGAGCAAACACTATATGAACACATCACTACCTCCACAGTTACACCATTACACAGTCTGGGAGAGGAGACATCATTACACAGTCTGAGAGAGAGGAGACATCATTACACAGTCTGGGAGAGGACATTACACAGTCTGGGAGAGGAGACATCATTACACAGTCTGGGAGAGAGGAGACATCATTACACAGTCTGGGAGAGAGGAGCAAACACTATATAAACACATCACTACCTCCACAGTTACATCATTACACAGTCTGGGAGAGGAGACATCATTACACAGTCTGGGAGAGGAGACATCATTACACAGCCTGGGAGAGGAGACATCATTACACAGTCTGGGAGAGGAGACATCATTACACAGTCTGGGAGAGGAGACATCATTACACAGTCTGGGAGAGGAGACATCATTACACAGTCTGGGAGAGGAGACATCATTACACAGCCTGGGAGAGGAGACATCATTACACAGTCTGGGAGAGGAGACATCATTACACAGCCTGGGAGAGGAGACATCATTACACAGTCTGGGAGAGGAGACATCATTACACAGTCTGGGAGAGGACATTACACAGTCTGGGAGAGGAGACATCATTACACAGTCTGGGAGAGGAGACATCATTACACAGTCTGGGAGAGGAGACATCATTACACAGTCTGGGAGAGGAGACATCATTACACAGTCTGGGAGAGGACATTACACAGTCTGGGAGAGGAGACATCATTACACAGTCTGGGAGAGGAGACATCATTACACAGTCTGGGAGAGGAGACATCATTACACAGCCTGGGAGAGGAGACATCATTACACAGCCTGGGAGAGGAGACATCATTACACAGTCTGGGAGAGAGGAGCAAACACTATATGAACACATCACTACCTCCACAGTTACATCATTACACAGTCTGAGAGAGGAGACATCATTACACAGTCTGGGAGAGGAGACATCATTACACAGTCTGGGAGAGGAGACATCATTACACAGTCTGGGAGAGGAGACATCATTACACAGTCTGTCTGAGAGAGGAGACATCATTACACAGTCTGTCTGGGAGAGGAGACATCATTACACAGTCTGTCTGGGAGAGGAGACATCATTACACAGTCTGTCTGGGAGAGGAGACATCATTACACAGTCTGTCTGGGAGAGGAGACATCATTACACAGCCTGTCTGGGAGAGGAGACATCATTACAGAGTCTGTCTGGGAGAGGAGACATCATTACACAGTCTGCCTGGGAGAGGAGACATCATTACACAGCCTGTCTGGGAGAGGAGACATCATTACACAGCCTGTCTGGTAGAGGAGACATCATTACAAAGCCTGGGAGAGGAGACATCACTATACAGTCTGGGAGAGGAGACATCATTACACAGCCTGGGAGAGGAGACATCATTACACAGCCTGTCTGAGAGAGGAGACATCATTACACAGTCTGTCTGGGAGAGGAGACATCATTACACAGTCTGGGAGAGGAGACATCATTACACAGTCTGAGAGAGGAGACATCATTACACAATCTGTCTGGGAGAGGAGACATCATTACACAGTCTGGGAGATGAGACATCATTACACAGTCTGAGAGAGGAGACATCATTACACAGTCTGAGAGAGGAGACATCATTACACAGTCTGTCTGGGAGAGGAGACATCATTACACAGCCTGTCTGGGAGAGGAGACATCATTACACAGTCTGGGAGAGGAGACATCATTACACAGTCTGAGAGAGGAGACATCATTACACAGTCTGTCTGGGAGAGGAGACATCATTACACAGTCTGGGAGATGAGACATCATTACACAGTCTGAGAGAGGAGACATCATTACACAGTCTGGGAGAGGAGACATCATTACACAGTCTGTCTGAGAGAGGAGACATCATTACACAGCCTGGGAGAGGATACATCATTACACAGTCTGGGAGAGGAGACATCATTACACAGCCTGGGAGAGGAGACATCATTACACAGTCTGAGAGAGGAGACATCATTACACAGTCTGTCTGGGAGAGGAGACATTTTACACAGCCTGGGAGAGGAGACATCATTACACAGTCTGGGAGAGGAGACATCATTACACAGTCTGGGAGAGGAGACATCATTACACAGTCTGGGAGAGGAGACATCATTACACAGTCTGGGAGAGGAGACATCATTACACAGTCTGGGAGAGGAGACATCATTACACAGCCTGGGAGAGGAGACATCATTACACAGTCTGGGAGAGGAGACATCATTACACAGTCTGGGAGAGGAGACATCATTACACAGCCTGGGAGAGGAGAGGAGACATCATTACACAGCCTGAGAGAGGAGACATCATTACACTGTCTGGGATAGGAGAGGAGACATCATTACAAAGTCTGGGAGAGGAGAGGAGACATCATTACACAGCCTGGGATAGGAGAGGAGACATCATTACACAGTCTGTCTGTGAGAGGAGACACCATTACACAGTCTGGGAGAGGAGACATCATTACACAGTCTGTCTGGGAGAGGAGACATCATTACACAGTCTGGGAGAGGAGACATCATTACACAGTCTGGGAGAGGAGACATCATTACACAGTCTGGGAGAGGAGACATCATTACACAGTCTGGGAGAGGAGACATCATTACACAGTCTGGGAGAGGAGACATCATTACACAGTCTGGGAGAGGAGACATCATTACACAGCCTGGGAGAGGAGACATCATTACACAGCCTGTCTGGGAGAGGAGACATCATTACACAGCCTGGGAGAGGAGACATCATTACACAGTCTGTCTGGGAGAGGAGACATCATTACACCGTCTGGGAGAGGAGACATCATTACACAGTCTGGGAGAGGAGACATCATTACACAGTCTGAGAGAGGAGACATCATTACACAGTGTGGGAGAGGAGACATCATTACACAGTCTGTCTGGGAGAGGATACATCATTACACAGTCTGGGAGAGGAGACATCATTACACAGTCTGAGAGAGGAGACATCATTACACAGTCTGTCTGGGAGAGGAGACATCATTACACAGTCTGTCTGGGAGAGGAGACATTACACAGTCTGTCTGGGAGAGGAGACATCATTACACAGTCTGGGAGAGGAGACATCATTACACAGTCTGAGAGAGGAGACATCATTACACAGTCTGGGAGAGGAGACATCATTACACAGTCTGTCTGGGAGAGGAGACATCATTACACAGTCTGCCTGAATGTAAAGCTCTGCATCAGACCAGGGAGAGGAGACATGAAAGGAAAAGACACCGAGGTGAGGTGTGTTTGGTAAAGGTGGCTTTGAACGGAACAAAGGAATTGTGGGAACTCAGGACTCTGACTTCAGGCGGAAGATCCAGTTTCATCTAGTATACATCCAGCTTGACTCTATACTCATCCAATTCTATTGATTAGTATTTATCTATTGAACCAACCTATCTATTGAACCAATCAGCTCAACAGGACTAATGTATATATTGAACCAATCAGATCAACAGGACTAATGTATCTACTGAACCAATCAGATCAACAGGACGAATGTATCTATTGAACCAGTCAGATCAACAGGACTAATGTATCTATTGAACCAATCAGATCAACAGGACTAATGTATCTATTGAACCAATTAGATCAACATAATGTATCACTGACTATGAAGGACTGTATCATGTATAACAACGTGGTCCTAAAACAGTAGAACTCACAGACAGGTGGCAGCTCGTATTCCACCTCTAGAACCACGCGTTCTCCGACGTTCTTCAGCAGGCTGATGATCTCGTCGTGACGGAACTTGGTCAGATTGATCCCATTTACAGACTTGATGTAGTCGCCCACGTTGAGCTGGTCACTCCTACACAGAGAGAGATGGATGGTGTGGTAGAGGAGGGGAGGAAGACAGAGAGAGGGAAAGAGATTGAGACAATCAGAACAGAAGAAGAGAGAAACACAGAAAGAGAAAGATATGGAGACGACAGGATGAGAGAAACACAGAAAGATATGGAGACGAGGAGATGAGAGAAACACAGAGAGAGAAAGATATGGAGACGACAGGATGAGAGAAACACAGACAGAGAAAGATATGGAGACGAGGAGATGAGAGAAACACAGAAAGAGAAAGATATGGAGACGAGGAGATGAGAGAAACACAGAAAGAGAAAGATATGGAGACGAGGAGATGAGAGAAACACAGAAAGAGAAAGATATGGAGACGAGGAGATGAGAGAAACACAGAAAGATATGGAGACGAGGAGATGAGAGAAACACAGAAAGAGAAAGATATGGAGACGAGGAGATGAGAGAAACACAGAAAGAGAAAGATATGGAGACGAGGAGATGAGAGAAACACAGAGAGAGAAAGATATGGAGACGAGGAGATGAGAGAAACACAGAAAGATATGGAGACGAGGAGATGAGAGAAACACAGAAAGAGAAAGATATGGAGACGTGGAGATGAGAGAAACACAGAAAGATATGGAGACGAGGAGATGAGAGAAACACAGAGAGAGAAAGATATGGAGACGACAGGATGAGAGAAACACAGACAGAGAAAGATATGGAGACGAGGAGATGAGAGAAACACAGAAAGAGAAAGATATGGAGACGAGGAGATGAGAGAAACACAGAAAGAGAAAGATATGGAGACGAGGAGATGAGAGAAACACAGAAAGAGAAAGATATGGAGACGAGGAGATGAGAGAAACACAGAAAGATATGGAGACGAGGAGATGAGAGAAACACAGAAAGAGAAAGATATGGAGACGAGGAGATGAGAGAAACACAGAAAGAGAAAGATATGGAGACGAGGAGATGAGCGAAACACAGACAGAGAAAGATATGGAGACGAGGAGATGAGAGAAACACAGAAAGATATGGAGACGAGGAGATGAGAGAAACACAGAAAGAGAAAGATATGGAGACGTGGAGATGAGAGAAACACAGAAAGATATGGAGACGAGGAGATGAGAGAAACACAGAGAGAGAAAGATATGGCGACGACAGGATGAGAGAAACACAGACAGAGAAAGATATGGAGACGAGGAGATGGGAGAAACACAGAAACAGAAAGATATGGAGACGACAGGATGAGAGAAACACAGACAGAGAAAGATATGGAGACGAGGAGATGAGAGAAACACAGAGAGAGAAAGATATGGAGACGAGGAGATGAGAGAAACACAGAAAGAGAAAGATATGGAGACGACAGGATGAGAGAAACACAGAAAGATATGGAGACGAGGAGATGAGAGAAACACAGAGAGAGAAAGATATGGAGACGAGGAGATGAGAGAAACACAGAGAGAGAAATATATGGAGACGAGGAGATGAGAGAAACACAGAAAGAGAAAGATATGGAGATGAGGAGATGGGAGAAACACAGAGAGAGAAAGATATGGAGATGAGGAGATGGGAGAAACACAGAGAGAGAGTGTGTGACAGAAGCACCAGATCATCAGCAAACAGCAGACATTTGACTTCGGATTCTAGCAGGGGGAGGCCGGGTGCTGCAGACTTTTCTAGTGCCCGCGCCAATTCGTTGATATATATGTTGAAGAGGGTGGGGCTTAAACTGCATCCCTGTCTAACCCCACGACCCTGTGTGAAGAAATTTGTGTGTTTTTTGCCAATTTTTACCGCACACTTGTTGTTTGTTTACATGGATTTTATAATGTCGTATGTTTTACCCCCAACACCACTTTCCATCAGTTTGTATAGCAGACCCTCATCCCAAATTGAGTCGAAGGCTTTTTTGAAATCAACAAAGCATGAGAAGACTTTGCCTTTGTTTTGGTTTGTTTGGTTGTCAATTAGGGTGTGCAGGGTGAATACATGGTCTGTTGTACGGTAATTTGGTAAAAAGCCAATTTGACATTTGCTCAGTACATTGTTTTCATTGAGGAAATGTACGAGTCTGCTGTTAATAATAATGCAGAGGATTTTCCCAAGGTTGCTGTTGACGCATATTCCACGGTAGTTATTGGGGTCAAATTTGTCTCCACCTTTGTGGATTGGGGTGATCAGTCCTCGGTTCCAAATATTGGGGAAGATGCCAGAGCTAAGGATGATGTTAAAGAGTTTTAGTATAGCCAATTGTAATTTGTTGTCTGTATATTTGATCATTTCATTGAGGATACCATCAACACCACAGGCCTTTTTGGGTTGGAGGGTTTTTATTTTGTCCTGTAACTCATTCAATGTAATTGGAGAATCCAGTGGGTTCTGGTCTTTAATAGATGATTCTAAGATCTGTATTTGATCATGTATATGTTTTTGCTCTTTATTCTTTGTTATAGAGCCAAAAAGATTGGAGAAGTGGTTTACCCATACATCTCCATTTTGGATAGATAATTATTTGTTTTGTTGTTTGTTAAGTGTTTTCCAATTTTCCCAGAAGTGGTTAGAGTCTATGGATTCTTCAATTACATTGAGCTGATTTCTGACATGCTGTTCCTTCTTTTTCCGTAGTGTACTCCCTTCCATCCCTACATCCCCCTCTCTCTCTCTCACCCTCCCTTCTATCCCTACATTCCTCTCTCTTTCTCTCTTTCCCTCTCTCTCTCTCTCTCTCTCTCTCTCCCTCCCATCCCTACATTCCTCTCTCTCTCTCTCTCTCTCCCTCCCTTCCCTACATCCCTCTCTTTCCCTCCCTCCCTCTCTCTCTCTCCCTCCCTCCCATCCCTACATCCCTCTCTCTATCTCTCTCTCTCTCTCTCCCTCCCATCCCTACATCCCTCTCTCTCTCTCTCTCTCCCTCTCTCTCTCTCTCTCAGTGTGATGGAGAGGAGCAGTTGTCAGAGCGTGTAAAATGAGGAATCAGATGTGACCTGTGAGTTCAATGAACCAGTCAGCAGCTGACAGGAGGGAGGAGAGTGGTGTTTTAAACAGCATCAATTTATATAGCTAACACACACACACACACACACACACACACACACACACACACACACACACTAACACTGAACACACACACACACACATACATACACACACACATACTGAACACACATACAGAACACACATACACACACATACAGAACACACACACACACACGAACACACACACACATACAGAACACACACACACCCTTCCTATCTTTCTATACAATCCACACGCTCATGTGTGTGTGTGTGTGTGTGTGTGTGTGTGTGTGTGTGTGTGTGTGTGTGTGTGTGTGTGTGTGTGTGTTGTGTATGTGTGTTCTGTATGTGTGTGCGTGCGTGCGTGCGTGCGTGCGTGTGCGTGTGTGTGTGTGTGTGTGATGCTGGACATGTGTGAGTTACCTAGCAGCGATGCCTCCCTGGCGCAGGTTGGACACCCGAGGTTTTCCATCCTTGTCGACGCCCCCGGACACAGTGAGGCCGAGTGTGGTTCCCTCTTTCTTCATTAACTCTACAACACTGGAGCCCTTAAACTCATCTGAGAGAGGAGAGGAGGAAGAGGGGAGGAAGGGGGACAGGCGATGAGAGAGGTGCGGAGACCGAACAGGCCCCAACATGATGCAGAACACGAGATCCTTCCTCCTGTCCTCTCCTCCTCCTCCTCTGAAAAGGACTGTCAACACGCTGTCCTCAACTCCTTATCAGGAAGGAAGCAGCGGCAAGATGAACGGTTGAATGGTTTCTCTCTCTCTCCCTGTGTCTCTCTCTCTATCTATCTCTCCCAGTGTCTCTCTCTCTCTCCCAGTCTCTCTCTCTCTCTCTCTCTCTCTCTCTCTCTATCTATCTATCTCTCCCAGTGTCTCTCTCTCTCTCCCAGTGTCTCTCTCTCTCTCTCTCTCTCTCTCTATCTCTCCCAGTCTCTATCTCTCCCAGTCTCTATCTCTCCCAGTCTCTCTCTCTCTCTCTCTCTCTCTCTCTCTCTCTCTCTCTCTCTCTCTCTCTCTCTCTCTCTCTCTCTCTCTCTCTCTCTCTCTCTCTCTCTCTCTCTCTCTCTCTCTCTCTCTCTCTCTCTCTCTCTCTCTCTCTCTCTCTCTCTCTCTCTCTCTCTCTCTCTCTCTCTCTCTCTCTCTCCTGAAGTCATGTGACAGTCTCTTCAGTATTTCCCTCCCTCTGTCTCTTCTTCCCTCTCCACTTCCCCCAACGTCCTAATGCAAATCCTCTCTTCACCATCATACACAACAATACGGTTTCTCTCAGTCTCTGCATTGTCCACAGCTGCCTTGCAGCCTCTCTTCTTGTGAAATCCCTCTCTCCTCTCCTCTCCGCCTCTCCTCCTCTCTTCTCTCTCTCCTCATCCCTCTCTCTCTCTCCTCTCCCTCTCTCCTCCTCCTCTCTCTTTCTCCTCTCCTCTCTTCTCCTCGCCTCTCCTCTCCCTCTCTCTCCTCCTCTCTCTCTCTCCTCTCCCTCTCTCCTCCTCCTCTCTCTCCTCTCCTCTCTTCTCCTCGCCTCTCCTCTCCCTCTCTCTCCTCCTCTCTCTCTCTCATCCTCTCCCTCTCTCTCCTCCTCCTCCTCTCTCTCTCCTCCTCCTCTCCCCCTCTCTCTCTCTCTCTCCTCTCCCTCTCTCTCTCCAACTTCTCCTCTCTCTCTCCTCTCCCTCCCCCTCTCTCTCCTCTCCTCATCCTCTCTCTCTCCTCCCCCTCAACTCTCCTCCTCTCTCTCTCTCTCTCTTTTCCCCTACTCTCAGCCTCTCTTCACTGAGGAACAGTGTGAAATATCTCTACTCTCCTCTCCTTTCAGTCAGTCCATAAATAGTGATGGTAGGTAGGACAGAGAGTTAGTTGCTGGTTTCCTCCATGTCCTCAGGCTCCAGATAAAACAGACAGACACATCACATCTCACTTCAGCAGCAACATAAAAAGGAAATGTCCTAAATGGTACACTATTCCCTATATAGTACACTACTTTAGACCAGAGCCCTATTCCCTATATAGTGCACTACTTTAGACTAGAGCCCTATTCCCTGTATAGTGCACTACTTTAGACCAGAGCCCTATTCCCTATATAGTGCACTACTTTAGACCAGAGCCCTATTCCTTATATAGTGCACTACTTTAGACCAGAGCCCTATTCCCTATATAGTGCACTACTTTAGACCAGAGCCCTATTCCCTATATAGTGGACTACTTTAGACCAGAGCCCTATTCCCTATGTAGTGCACTACTTTCTACCAAGACCCATAGGGGACACTGTCTGTCTGTCTGTCTGTCTGTCTGTCTGTCTGTCTGTCTGTCTGTCTGTCTGTCTGTCGACTATCAGAGGACAGGGCTGTGGATGTCTCTGTGTCTGTCTGGAGACTATCAGAGGACAGGGTTGTGGATGTCTCTGTGTCTGTCCAACTGCCATGTTGAGGAGGAGATGTCTTTCAGAGAACAGGGTTGTATTGGACACAGAGAAGAACACCAGCTAGCTAATTCAGCCATAAGGTCCAACACTCTTAACCTCGAGAGTACCTTCCCATCCTGCAAGGGGTGAGGTGGAGATGTGTGAGGGGAATGCACACACACACACACACACACACACACACACACACACACACACACACACACACACACACACACACACACACACACACACACACACACACACACACACACACACACACACACACACCACAGGAGATGTCAGATCCCCATATCCATCCATCTGCAGTGTGGCAACATTCTAATGACCCAGGTGGAGCAACCTGTCACCCCCATCACACAACCAGCTGACCCTGAGGGAGGGAGGGAGGGAGGGAGCAACCTGTCACCCCCATCACACAACCAGCTGACCCTGAGGCAGGGAGGGAGGGAGGGAGCAACCTGTCACCCCCATCACACAACCAGCTGACCCTGAGGCAGGGAGGGAGGGAGGGAGGGAGGGAGGGAGGGAGGGAGGGAGGGAGGGAGGGAGGGAGGGAGGGAGGGAGGGGAGGAGGGAGGGAGGGGAGGAGCAACCTGTCACCCCCATCACACAACCAGCTGACCCTGAGGGAGGGAGGGAGGGAGGGAGGGAGGGAGGGAGGGAGGGAGGGAGGGAGGGAGGGAGGGAGGGAGGGAGGGAGGGAGGGAGGGAGGGAGGGAGGGAGGGAGAGGGAGGGAGGGAGGGAGGGGAGCAGAGGGCGAGGGATAGGGGAATGGGAGATATAGGGATAGATGAGAGGAGAGGTGAAAGGGGAGAGATAGGGAGGTGAGGAGAGAAGAGGAGGAGGGAGGAGAAGAGATGAGGGAGGGATGGATGGGAGGGGGAGGGATGGATGAGAGGGGGAGGGCAAGGGATAGGGAGGAGAGCGGGGGTGGGGGTGGGGATGGTTGAGGGGAATGAGGAATGAGGAGAGGACTGGGTTGGGGATGGTTGAGGGGAATGAGGAGAGGACAGTCATATCTAACCACTACAATCTGAGACAGTCTGTCTGGAGGGTCTTCATCAACATAACCAGTCATATCTAACCACTACAATCTGAGACAGTCTGTCTGGATGGTCTTCATCAACATAACCAGTCATATCTAACCACTACAATCTGAGACAGTCTGTCTAGATGGTCTTCATCAACACTACAATCTGAGACAGTCTGTCTGAAGGGTCTTCATCAACATAACCAGTCATATCTAACCACTACAATCTGAGACAGTCTGGATGGTCTTCATCAACATAACCAGTCAAATCTAACCACTACAATCTGAGACAGTCTGTCTGGATGGTCTTCATCAACACTACAATCTGAGACAGTCTGTCTGGATGGTCTTCATCAACATAACCAGTCATATCTAACCACTACAATCTGAGACAGTCTGTCTGGAGGGTCTTCATCAACATAACCAGTCATATCTAACCACTACAATCTGAGACAGTCTGTCTGGAGGGTCTTCATCAACATAACCAGTCATATCTAACCACTACAATCTGAGACAGTCTGTCTGGAGGGTCTTCATCAACATAACCAGTCAACTATGGTTCTGTGAACACTGGAGGGTGAATGAATTGTGCATCACACTGTGAAGAGACAAACTGTCTCTCTGTTCCAAAAGCCCACAGACCAGGCTGTGATCTGGTGGGTTATATTCCTGTCTGTGATGCTCAGAATGTGGATAAGCCTCTTAGAATGGAGATGAGTGGTGAGAGATACGATCAAGAGAGAGAAACAAGCCTCTGTCTCTCTCTCTCTCCTCCTCCTCTCCTCCTCCTCTCTCCTCTCTCCTCTTCATCTCTCCTCATCCACTCTCTTCCTCTCTCCTCCTCTCCTCTCCTCTCTCCTTGTCCTCCCTCCTCCTCCTCCTCCTCTCCTTGTCCTCTCTCCTCCTCCTCCTCTCCTCCACTCTCCTCCTCTAATCACCTCCTCCTCCAATCTCAATCTCAATCTCCTCCTCTCCTACACTCTCCTCCTCTAATCACCTCCTCCTCCTCCTCCAATCACCTCCTCCTCCTCCTCCTCTAATCACCTCCTCCTCCTCCTCTAATCACCTCCTCCTCCTCCTCCACTCTCCTCCTCTAATCACCTCCTCCTCTCCTCCTCTAATCACCTCTTCCTCTGATCCTCTAATCTCCTCCTCCTCCCCTCCTCTAATCACCTCCTCCTCTCCTCGTCTAATCTCCTCCTCCTCCTCCTCTAATCACCTCCTCCTCCTCTAATCTCCTCCTCCTCCTCCTCTAATCACCTCCTCCTCCTCCTCCTCCTCTCCTCTGCCCTTTCCTATGTCCTATCCTCCCTTCCTCTCCCTCGCGTCTATCACCCCCCCACCCCACCCCCATAGGTCACATCCTCTCCTCTGTGCCTGTTCATGTCCAGTGTGGTAGTAGGGTTAGAGGACAGTGAGACAAGGGGACTGCGTCAGACAAAATGTCCTTCTCCTGCTCAGTCATTTCCCTAGTGAGCAGGCCTGACAGATGGCCCTGAGAACAGCACGCAGCAGGGACACTGTCCAGGACACTTTAAAACCGCGTGATGTAGTGACACCAAGGAACAGAGGACATGAACCCTGTCCTCCTCTGTCCTCCTTTAACTCTCCGTCTACTGTTTAGTTAAGTGATAAACTGGTGTTTGGAGGATACAGCACATTGGCTTGTCGAGGGCCGGCACTCTGTGCCAATATATTATCCTCCAAAACACCGTCTTCCAGGGCATTGACACTTTTATACAACTGGTTACCAACATGTTCAAATAATCATGGACATTTTTTCATTAATAAAACATTATTTTATTCATGCTACTTCATCCTTCCAGGAGATATAGTCCAGACACACATCTAGGGTTGTTACTACACTACAAACCCCTGGACACTACAACATGGTTACAACACTACACCATGGTTACTACACTACACCATGGTTACTACACTACACCATGGTTACTACACTACACCATGGTTACTACACTACACCATGGTTACTACACTACACCATGGTTACTACACTACAACATGGTTACTAAACTACCACATGGTTACTACACTACAACATGGTTACTACACTACACCATGGTTACTACACTACACCATGGTTACTACACTACACCATGGTTACTACACTACACCATGGTTACTACACTACAACATGGTTACTAAACTACCACATGGTTACTACACTACAACATGGTTACTACACTACACCATGGTTACTACACTACACCATGGTTACTACACTACCACATGGTTACTACACTACAACATGGTTACTACACTACAACATGGTTACTACACTACCACATGGTTACTACACTACAAACCCCTGGACACTACAACATGGTTACTACACTACAACATGGTTACTACACTACACCATGGTTACTACACTACACCATGGTTACTACACTACAACATGGTTACTACACTACCACATGGTTACTACACTACCACATGGTTACTACACTACAAACCCCTGGACACTACAGCATGGTTACTACACTACAACATGGTTACTACACTACAACATGGTTACTACACTACAACATGGTTACTACACTACAACATGGTTACTACACTACCACATGGTTACTACACTACAAACCCCTGGACACTACAACATGGTTACTACACTACAACATGGTTACTACACTACACCATGGTTACTACACTACACCATGGTTACTACACTACAACATGGTTACTACACTACCACATGGTTACTACACTACAGCATGGTTACTACACTACAATGTGGTTACTACACTACCACATGGTTACTACACTACACCATGGTTACTACACTACACCATGGTTACTACACTACAACATGGTTACTACACTACCACATGGTTACTACACTACAGCATGGTTACTACACTACAACATGGTTACTACACTACCACATGGTTACTACACTACAAACCCCTGGACACTACAACATGGTTACTAAACTACCACATGGTTACTACACTACAACATGGTTACTACACTACCACATGGTTACTACACTACAAACCCCTGGACACTACAACATGGTTACTACACTACAACATGGTTACTACACTACACCATGGTTACTACACTACACCATGGTTACTACACTACAACATGGTTACTACACTACCACATGGTTACTACACTACAGCATGGTTACTACACTACAATGTGGTTACTACACTACCACATGGTTACTACACTACAGCATGGTTACTACACTACAATGTGGTTACTACACTACCACATGGTTACTACACTACAACATGGTTACTACACTACAATGTGGTTACTACACTACCACATGGTTACTACACTACAACATGGTTACTACACTACAACATGGTTACTACACTACAACATGGTTACTACACTACCATATGGTTACTACACTACAAACCCCTGGACACTACAACATGGTTACTACACTACAACATGGTTACTACACTACACCATGGTTACTACACTACACCATGGTTACTACACTACACCATGGTTACTACACTACAACATGGTTACTAAACTACCACATGGTTACTACACTACCACATGGTTACTACACTACAAACCCCTGGACACTACAACATGGTTACTACACTACAACATGGTTACTACACTACAACATGGTTACTACACTACAACATGGTTACTACACTACACCATGGTTACTACACTACAACATGGTTACTACACTACAACATGGTTACTACACTACAACATGGTTACTACACTACAAACCCCTGGACACTACAACATGGTTACTACACTACAACATGGTTACTACACTACAACATGGTTACTACACTACAACATGGTTACTACACTACAACATGGTTATTACACTACACCATGGTTACTACACTACAACATGGTTACTACACTACAACATGGTTACTACACTACAACATGGTTACTACACTACAACATGGTTACTACACTACCACATGGTTACTACACTACAACATGGTTACTACACTACAACATGGTTACTACACTACAACATGGTTACTACACTACAACATGGTTACTACACTACAACATGGTTACTACACTACAACATGGTTACTACACTACAACATGGTTACTACACTACAACATGGTTACTACACTACAACATGGTTACTACACTACAAACCCCTGGACACTACAACATGGTTACTACACTACAACATGGTTACTACACTACAACATGGTTACTACACTACACCATGGTTACTACACTACAACATGGTTACTACACTACAACATGGTTACTACACTACAAACCCCTGGACACTACAACATGGTTACTACACTACAACATGGTTACTACACTACAACATGGTTACTACACTACAACATGGTTACTACACTACACCATGGTTACTACACTACAACATGGTTACTACACTACAACATGGTTACTACACTACAACATGGTTACTACACTACACCATGGTTACTACACTACAACATGGTTACTACACTACAACATGGTTACTACACTACAACATGGTTACTACACTACAAACCCCTGGACACTACAACATGGTTACAACACTACAACATGGTTACTACACTACAACATGGTTACTACACTACCACATGGTTACTACACTACCACATGGTTACTACACTACACCATGGTTACTACACTACAACATGGTTACTACACTACAACATGGTTACTACACTACAACATGGTTACTACACTACAAACCCCTGGACACTACAACATGGTTACTACACTACAACATGGTTACTACACTACAACATGGTTACTACACTACAACGTGGTTACTACACTACAACCCCCTGGACACTACCACATGGTTACTACACTACCACGTGGTTACTACACTACCACATGGTTACTACACTACAAACCCCTGGACACTACAACATGGTTACTACACTACAACATGGTTACTACACTACAACATGGTTACTACACTACAACATGGTTACTACACTACAACATGGTTACTACACTACAACATGGTTACTACACTACAACATGGTTACTACACTACAACATGGTTACTACACTACAACATGGTTACTACACTACAACATGGTTACTACACTACCACATGGTTACTACACTACAAACCCCTGGACACTGCAACATGGTTACTACACTACAACATGGTTACTACACTACAAACCCCTGGACACTACCACGTGGTTACTACACTACAACATGGTTACTACACTACAACATGGTTACTACACTACAAACCCCTGGACACTACCACGTGGTTACTACACTACAACATGGTTACTACACTACCACATGGTTACTACACTACAAACCCCTGGACACTACCACGTGGTTACTACACTACAACATGGTTACTACACTACAAACCCCTGGACACTACCACATGGTTACTACACTACCACATGGTTACTACACTACAAACCCCTGGAAACTACCACATGGTTACTACACTACCACATGGTTACTAAACTACAAACCCCTGGACACAACCACATGGTTACTACACTACAAACCCCTGGACACTACCACATGGTTACAACACTACAAACCCCTGGACACTACCACATGGTAACTAAACTACAAACCCCTGGACACTACAACATGGTTACTACACTACCACATGGTTACTACACTACCACATGGTTACTACACTACAACATGGTTACTACACTACAACATGGTTACTACACTACAAACCCTTGGACACTACAACATGGTTACTACACTACAACATGGTTACTACACTACAAACCCCTGGACACTACAACATGGTTACAACACTACAACATGGTTACTACACTACCACATGGTTACTACACTACCACATGGTTACTACACTACCACATGGTTACTACACTACAACATGGTTACTACACTACAACATGGTTACTACACTACAACATGGTTACTACACTACGTCATGGTTACTACACTACAGCATGGTTACTAAACTACAGCATGGTTACTACACTACCACATGGTTACTACACTACAAACCCCTGGACACTGCAACATGGTTACTACACTACAACATGGTTACTACACTACAACATGGTTACTACACTACAGCATGGTTACTACACTACAACATGGTTACTACACTACCACACGGTTACTACACTACAACATGGTTACTACACTACAACACGGTTACTACACTACAACATGGTTACTACACTACAACACGGTTACTACACTACAACATGGTTACTACACTACAAACCCCTGGACACTACAACATGGTTACTACACTACAACATGGTTACTACACTACAACATGGTTACTACACTACAGCATGGTTACTACACTACAACATGGTTACTACACTACCACACGGTTACTACACTACAACACGGTTACTACACTACAACATGGTTACTACACTACAACATGGTTACTACACTACCACATGGTTACTACACTACAACATGGTTACTACACTACAACACGGTTACTACACTACCACATGGTTACTACACTACAAACCCCTGGACACTACAACATGGTTACTACACTACAACATGGTTACTACACTACAACATGGTTACTACACTACAGCATGGTTACTACACTACAACATGGTTACTACACTACCACACGGTTACTACACTACAACATGGTTACTACACTACAACACGGTTACTACACTACAACATGGTTACTACACTACAACACGGTTACTACACTACAACATGGTTACTACACTACAAACCCCTGGACACTACAACATGGTTACTACACTACAACATGGTTACTACACTACAACACGGTTACTACACTACCACATGGTTACTACACTACAACATGGTTACTACACTACAGCATGGTTACTACACTACCACATGGTTACTACACTACAAACCCCTGGACACTACCACATGGTTACTACACTACAAACCCCTGGACACTGCAACATGGTTACTACACTACAACATGGTTACTACAATACAACACGGTTACTACACTACCACATGGTTACTACACTACAACATGGTTACTACACTACAGCATGGTTACTACACTACCACATGGTTACTACACTACAAACCCCTGGACACTACAACATGGTTACTACACTACAACATGGTTACTACACTACAACATGGTTACTACACTACAACACGGTTACTACACTACCACATGGTTACTACACTACAACATGGTTACTACACTACAGCATGGTTACTACACTACCACATGGTTACTACACTACAAACCCCTGGACACTGCAACATGGTTACTACACTACAACATGGTTACTACACTACAACATGGTTACTACACTACAACATGGTTACTACACTACAACATGGTTACTACACTACAACATGGTTACTACACTACAACATGGTTACTACACTACAACATGGTTACTACACTACCATATGGTTACTACACTACAAACCCCTGGACACTACAACATGGTTACTACACTACAACATGGTTACTACACTATGTCATGGTTACTACACTACAGCATGGTTACTAAACTACAACATGGTTACTACACTACCACATGGTTACTACACTACAACATGGTTACTACACTACAACATGGTTACTACACTACCACATGGTTACTACACTACAACATGGTTACTACACTACAACATGGTTACTACACTACAACACGGTTACTACACTACAACATGGTTACTACACTACAGCATGGTTACTACACTACCACATGGTTACTACACTACAAACCCCTGGACACTGCAACATGGTTACTACACTACAACATGGTTACTACACTACAACATGGTTACTACACTACAACATGGTTACTACACTACCACATGGTTACTACACTACAAACCCCTGGACACTGCAACATGGTTACTACACTACAACATGGTTACTACACTACCATATGGTTACTACACTACAAACCCCTGGACACTACAACATGGTTACTACACTACAACATGGTTACTACACTACCATATGGTTACTACACTACAACGTGGTTACTACACTACAACCCCCTGGACACTACAACATGGTTACTACACTACAACATGGTTACTACACTACAAACCCCTGGACACTACAACATGGTTACTACACTACAACATGGTTACTACACTACAACATGGTTACTACACTACAACATGGTTACTACACTACAGCATGGTTACTACACTACAACATGGTTACTACACTACAACATGGTTACTACACTACAACATGGTTACTACACTACAACATGGTTACTACACTACCATATGGTTACTACACTACAAACCCCTGGACACTACAACATGGTTACTACACTACAACATGGTTACTACACTACACCATGGTTACTACACTACACCATGGTTACTACACTACCACATGGTTACTACACTACAACATGGTTACTACACTACAGCATGGTTACTACACTACCACATGGTTACTACACTACAACATGGTTACTACACTACAAACCCCTGGACACTACACCATGGTTACTACACTACAACATGGTTACTACACTACAACATGGTTACTACACTACAACATGGTTACTACACTACAACATGGTTACTACACTACCACATGGTTACTACACTACCATATGGTTACTACACTACAAACCCCTGGACACTACAACATGGTTACTACACTACAACATGGTTACTACACTACAACATGGTTACTACACTACAACATGGTTACTACACTACAACATGGTTACTACACTACAAACCCCTGGACACTACAACATGGTTACTACACTACAACATGGTTACTACACTACAACATGGTTACTACACTACAACATGGTTACTACACTACAACATGGTTACTACACTACCATATGGTTACTACACTACAAACCCCTGGACACTACCACATGGTTACTACACTACAACATGGTTACTACACTACAACATGGTTACTACACTACAGCATGGTTACTACACTACAAACCCCTGGACACTACAACATGGTTACTACACTACAACATGGTTACTACACTACCATATGGTTACTACACTACAAACCCCTGGACACTACAACACAGTTACTACACTACAACATGGTTACTACACTACTACATGGTTACTACACTACAACATGGTTACTACACTACAAACCCCTGGACACTACAACATGGTTACTACACTACAGCATGGTTACTACACTACAGCATGGTTGCTACACTACAACATGGTTACTACACTACAGCATGGTTGCTACACTACAAACCACTGGCCTCAGATCTATCAAAAGTAATGCACTATATAGGGGACATTTATAGGGGACATATATAGGGGACATATATATGGCACATATATAGGGGACATATATAGGCCACATATACAGGGGACATATATAGGGGACATATATAGGGCACATATATAGGGCACATATATAGGGGACATATATATGGGACATATATAGGGGACATATATATGGCACATATATAGGGGAAATATATAGGGGACATATATAGGGGACATATATAGGGGACATATATATGGCACATATATAGGGGAAATATATAGGGCACATATATAGGGGACATATATAGGGGACATATATAGGGGACAGCGTGCCATTTGAGAAGTAGTTCAGGTACAAGCTAGGTGCTGCCAGACAGCCTGTCCTGTCAGTGTCTCGCCCACTAAGCATATCATTGAAAAAGACCAAGTCATTCTACCCTTTAATTAAATGTTAACTTAAGTCATTTGCATATTGATGAGAATGCCAAAGGGGGCTTCAGGATGGAGAAAAGGAGTTTGGTGTTGGGGTAGTCGTGGGGGGGCGGGGTATCCGTGCACAGCTGAAGTCATTTCCGTGCTAGCGGGTTTGCGGCTAATCGGAAGCGCTAGCTAGCTGGCTGGCAGAGTTGTGACGGGGAGGGGAAGGAGTGTGTGTGTGCGAAGGGGACAAACAGGAAGGAAGAGAGGGGACCCGGGGCCTCGGAGAGGGGAAGGAGTGTGTGTGCGTGTGTGCGGTGTGCGAGGGGGACAAACAGGAAGGAAGAGAGGGGACCCGGGGCCTCGGAGAGGGGAAGGAGTGTGTGTGTGCATGTGTGCGAAGGGGACAAACAGGAAGGAAGAGAGGGGACCCGGGGCCTCGGAGAGGGGAAGGAGTGTGTGTGTGCGAAGGGGACAAACAGGAAGGAAGAAATGGGACCCGGGGCCTCGGAAGAGGGGAAGGAGTGTGTGTGTGCATGTGTGCGAAGGGGACAAACAGGAAGGAAGAGAGGGGACCCGGGGCCTCGGAGAGGGGAAGGAGTGTGTGTGTGCATGTGTGCGGGTTTGCGAGAGGGACAAAGAGGAAGGAAGAGAGGGGACCCAGGGCCTCGGTTCCCCTTTCTGAAGATTCGCTGCTGTGCCTGGTAATCTGCACTGAACCAAATCAGCCCAGTTTACAACATGCTAGAGTTGATATAAGGTGACCACTGAGCATCAATCAGCCGTAGAGAAAGGCCACTGCCCCTGAAACGGTGATCTCGGACACAAATGATATAGGAGGGACCTTTTCCAACTAATCTCAGCTTCTATGGCTGCCTGAACTTAGAGCCAGCATACCGTATGCCCTGCAGGGTGTTCCTGTCATTGGTGCTCGTCTCTAAGAGATGAGGAGATATTTCTACAGGTTAACATGTGTACCAGAGAGGATGAATGGTTTCTGGGTCTAACAGAGATGTTTTGCTCTCTCTGTTCTCTCTCCTCTGTTCTCTGTTCTCTCTTCTCTCTCCTCTGTTCTCTCTTCTCTCTTCTCTCTTCTCTCTCCTCTCTCCTCTCTCCTCTCTCCTCTGTTCTCTCTCTCTCCTCTGTTCTCTCTCTCTCTCCTCTGTTCTCTCTCTGTTCTCTCTCCTCTGTTCTCTCTCTTTTCAGGATCTGACTGTGTTAACCTCCCATCTCCTCTCTCTCCAACTTCTCCACCTCTCCCACACCTCCCACAGCACCAGAGGGACAGACAGACAGGCAGAATGTCTCACCTCTCTCCCGCCTCTCCCACAGCACCAGAGGGACAGAGAGACAGACTGTCTCACACCTCTCCCACAGCACCAGAGGGACAGAGAGACAGACTGACTGTCTCACACCTCTCCCACCTCTCCCACAGCACCCGAGTGACAGACAGACAGGTAGGTAGTCACACATTTTTCTCTCTTTCTTGAGTTCTTTCTTTCCCTATCACCCTTGACCTCTCACGATCTCTCTCTCTCTCTCTCTCCCGTCATCTCACTGTGTGTGGGCGTGGAGAGGATGAAGTCATCTGTGCAAACAACTATATTTGAATCAACAAGTGCTTCAGAAATTCAAGACAAGACTTGCAGAATGCATTAAGTCTGTTAGGAGAAAGAGAGAGAAAGAGTGAAAGAGTGTTTCAGAGTTGGTTCATGCATTTACTGTCTGTTTAAAAAGCACGTAGTCGTTGACACCTTCTATCTGTCGTCTCGTAAAATGGCTCCCGGATGCTCATAACCTCTCTGAGTTATCATTTCCTATAACTCTGGTTTCATCAAAACAAATAAAACAGGAACTAGCTATAAAACACAAACCCCATGACTCTAACCTGGGGAGGCAGGGTAGCCTAGTGGTTAGAGCGTTGGACTAAACAGGAAATAGCTATAAAACACAAACCCCATGACTCTAACCTGGGGAGGCAGGGTAGCCTAGTGGTTAGAGCGTTGGACTAAACAGGAACTAGCTATAAAACACAAACCCCATGACTCTAACCTGGGGCGACAGGGTAGCCTAGTGGTTAGAGCGTTGGACTAAACAGGAACTAGCTATAAAACACAAACCCCATGACTCTAACCTGGGGCGACAGGGTAGCCTAGTGGTTAGAGCGTTGGACTAAACAGGAACTAGCTATAAAACACAAACCCCATGACTCTAACCTGGGGCGGCAGGGTAGCCTAGTGGTTAGAGCGTTGGACTAAACAGGAACTAGCTATAAAACACAAACCCCATGACTCTAACCTGGGGAGGCAGGGTAGCCTAGTGGTTAGAGCGTTGGACTAAACAGGAACTAGCTCTAAAACACAAACCCCATGACTCTAACCTGGGGAGGCAGGGTAGCCTAGTGGTTAGAGCGTTGGACTAAACAGGAACTAGCTATAAAACACAAACCCCATGACTCTAACCTGGGGAGGCAGGGTAGCCTAGTGGTTAGAGCGTTGGACTAAACAGGAACTAGCTATAAAACACAAACCCCATGACTCTAACCTGGGGCGGCAGGGTAGCCTAGTGGTTAGAGCGTTGGACTAAACAGGAACTAGTTATAAAACACAAACCCCATGACTCTAACCTGGGGAGGCAGGGTAGCCTAGTGGTTAGAGCGTTGGACTACACAGGAACTGGCTATAAAACACAAACCCCATGACTCTAACCTGGGGCGACAGGGTAGCCTAGTGGTTAGAGCGTTGGACTAAACAGGAACTAGCTATAAAACACAAACCCCATGACTCTAACCTGGGGCGGCAGGGTAGCCTAGTGGTTAGAGCGTTGGACTAAACAGGAACTAGCTATAAAACACAAACCCCATGACTCTAACCTGGGGCGGCAGGGTAGCCTAGTGGTTAGAGCGTTGGACTAAACAGGAACTAGCTATAAAACACAAACCCCATGACTCTAACCTGGGGCGGCAGGGTAGCCTAGTGGTTAGAGCGTTGGACTAAACAGGAACTAGCTATAAAACACAAACCCCATGACTCTAACCTGGGGCGACAGGGTAGCCTAGTGGTTAGAGCGTTGGACTAAACAGGAACTAGCTATAAAACACAAACCCCATGACTCTAACCTGGGGCGGCAGGGTAGCCTAGTGGTTAGAGCGTTGGACTAAACAGGAACTAGCTATAAAACACAAACCCCATGACTCTAACCTGGGGCGGCAGGGTAGCCTAGTGGTTAGAGCGTTGGACTAAACAGGAACTAGCTATAAAACACAAACCCCATGACTCTAACCTGGGGAGGCAGGGTAGCCTAGTGGTTAGAGCGTTGGACTAAACAGGAACTAGCTCTAAAACACAAACCCCATGACTCTAACCTGGGGAGGCAGGGTAGCCTAGTGGTTAGAGCGTTGGACTAAACAGGAACTAGCTATAAAACACAAACCCCATGACTCTAACCTGGGGAGGCAGGGTAGCCTAGTGGTTAGAGCGTTGGACTAAACAGGAACTAGCTATAAAACACAAACCCCATGACTCTAACCTGGGGCGGCAGGGTAGCCTAGTGGTTAGAGCGTTGGACTAAACAGGAACTAGTTATAAAACACAAACCCCATGACTCTAACCTGGGGAGGCAGGGTAGCCTAGTGGTTAGAGCGTTGGACTACACAGGAACTGGCTATAAAACACAAACCCCATGACTCTAACCTGGGGCGACAGGGTAGCCTAGTGGTTAGAGCGTTGGACTAAACAGGAACTAGCTATAAAACACAAACCCCATGACTCTAACCTGGGGCGGCAGGGTAGCCTAGTGGTTAGAGCGTTGGACTAAACAGGAACTAGCTATAAAACACAAACCCCATGACTCTAACCTGGGGCGGCAGGGTAGCCTAGTGGTTAGAGCGTTGGACTAAACAGGAACTAGCTATAAAACACAAACCCCATGACTCTAACCTGGGGCGGCAGGGTAGCCTAGTGGTTAGAGCGTTGGACTAAACAGGAACTAGCTATAAAACACAAACCCCATGACTCTAACCTGGGGAGGCAGGGTAGCCTAGTGGTTAGAGCGTTGGGCTAAACAGGAACTAGCTATAAAACACAAACCCCATGACTCTAACCTGGGGAGGCAGGGTAGCCTAGTGGTTAGAGCGTTGGACTAAACAGGAACTAGCTATAAAACACAAACCCCATGACTCTAACCTGGGGCGGCAGGGTAGCCTAGTGGTTAGAGCGTTGGACTAAACAGGAACTGGCTCTAAAACACAAACCCCATGACTCTAACCTGGGGCGGCAGGGTAGCCTAGTGGTTAGAGCGTTGGACTAAACAGGAACTAGCTATAAAACACAAACCCCGTAACTGTAACCTGGGGCGGCAGGGTAGCCTAGTGGTTAGAGCGTTGGACTAAACAGGAACTAGCTATAAAACACAAACCCCATGACTCTAACCTGGGGAGGCAGGGTAGCCTAGTGGTTAGAGCGTTGGACTAAACAGGAACTAGCTATAAAACACAAACCCCATAACTCTAACCTGGGGAGGCAGGGTAGCCTAGTGGTTAGAGCGTTGGACTAAACAGGAACTAGCTATAAAACACAAACCCCATGACTCTAACCTGGGGAGGCAGGGTAGCCTAGTGGTTAGAGCGTTGGACTAAACAGGAACTAGCTATAAAACACAAACCCCATGACTCTAACCTGGGGAGGCAGGGTAGCCTAGTGGTTAGAGCGTTGGACTAAACAGGAACTAGCTATAAAACACAAACCCCATGACTCTAACCTGGGGCGGCAGGGTAGCCTAGTGGTTAGAGCGTTGGACTAAACAGGAACTAGCTATAAAACACAAACCCCATGACTCTAACCTGGGGCGGCAGGGTAGCCTAGTGGTTAGAGCGTTGGACTAAACAGGAAATAGCTATAAAACACAAACCCCATGACTCTAACCTGGGGCGACAGGGTAGCCTAGTGGTTAGAGCGTTGGACTAAACAGGAACTAGCTATAAAACACAAACCCCATGACTCTAACCTGGGGAGGCAGGGTAGCCTAGTGGTTAGAGCGTTGGACTAAACAGGAACTAGCTCTAAAACACAAACCCCATGACTCTAACCTGGGGCGGCAGGGTAGCCTAGTGGTTAGAGCGTTGGACTAAACAGGAACTAGCTATAAAACACAAACCCCATGACTCTAACCTGGGGCGGCAGGGTAGCCTAGTGGTTAGAGCGTTGGACTAAACAGGAACTAGCTATAAAACACAAACCCCATGACTCTAACCTGGGGCGGCAGGGTAGCCTAGTGGTTAGAGCATTGGACTAAACAGGAACTAGCTATAAAACACAAACCCCATGACTCTAACCTGGGGAGGCAGGGTAGCCTAGTGGTTAGAGCGTTGGACTAAACAGGAACTAGCTATAAAACACAAACCCCATGACTCTAACCTGGGGAGGCAGGGTAGCCTAGTGGTTAGAGCGTTGGACTAAACAGGAACTAGCTCTAAAACACAAACCCCATGACTCTAACCTGGGGCGGCAGGGTAGCCTAGTGGTTAGAGCGTTGGACTAAACAGGAACTAGCTCTAAAACACAAACCCCATGACTCTAACCTGATAAGTACATCACATCTATATAACAGGTCAAATGGAATCAATAAGTACCAAAGAGGAAACAGTCCCTGAACCAACGGAGGGTATTGATACAGTCCCCTGAACCAACGGAGGGTATTGATACAGTCCCCTGAACCAACGGAGGGTATTGATACAGTCCCCTGAACCAACGGACGGTATTGATACAGTCCCCTGAACCAACGGAGGGTATTGATACAGTCCCCTGAACCAACGGAGGGTATTGATAACCAACGGAGGGTATTGATAACCAACGGAGGGTATTGATACAGTCCCCTGAACCAACGGAGGGTATTGATACAGCCCCCTGAACCAACGGAGGGTATTGATACAGCCCCCTGAACCAACGGAGGGTATTGATACAGCCCCCTGAACCAACGGAGGGTATTGATACAGTCCCCTGAACCAACGGAGGGTATTGATACAGCCCCCTGAACCAACGGAGGGTATTGATACAGCCCCCTGAACCAATGGAGGATATTGATACAGTCCACTGAACCAACGGAGGGTATTGATACAGTCCCCTGAACCAACAGAGGGTATTGAAACAGTCCCTGAACCAACAGAGGGTATTGATACAGTCCCCTGAACCAACAGAGGGTATTGATACAGTCCCCTGAACCAACGGAGGGTATTGATACAGTCCCCTGAACCAACAGAGGGTATTGATACAGTCCCCTGAACCAACAGAGGGTATTGATACAGTCCCCTGAACCAACGGAGGGTATTGATACAGCCCCCTGAACCAGATGAGGCTGGTGTAACCGAAGTGAAATGGCTAGCTAGTTAGCGCGCGCTAATAGCATTTCAAACGTCACTTTGAGCCTTCTAGTAGTTGTTCCCCTTGCTCTGCATGGGTAATGCTGCTTCGATGGTGGCTGTTGTCGTTATGTTGCTGGTTCGAGCCCAGGGAGGAGCGAGGAGAGGGACGGAAGCTATACTGTTACACTGGCAATACTAAAGTGCCTATAAGAACATCCAATAGTCAAAGGTTAATGAAATACAAATGGTATAGAGGGAAATAGTCCCATAATTCCTATAATAACTACAACCTAAAACTTCTTACCTGGGAATATTGAAGACTCGTGTTAAAAGGAACCACCAGCTTTCATATGTTCTCATGTTCTGAGCAAGGAACTGAAACGTTAGCTTTTTTACATGGCACATATTGCACTTTTACTTTCTTCTCCAACACTTTGTTTTTGCATTATTGAAACCAGATTGAACATGTTTCATTATTTATTTGAGGCTAAATTGATTTTATTGATTTATTATATTAAGTTAAAATAAGTGTTTATTCAGTATTGTTGTAATTGTTATTATTACAAATACATAAATAAATAAACAAAATCGTTGATTAATTGGTATCGGCTTTTTTGGTCCTCCAATAATCGGTGTTGAAAAATCATAATCGGTCGACCTCTAGTGGATAATATGGTAATACTGTTGCTACACTGTTTCAATTCTCTCTCTCTCTCTCTCTCTCTCTCTCTCTCTCTCTCTCTCTCTCTCTCTCTCTCTCTCTCTCTCTCTCTCTCTCTCTCTCTCTCTCTCTCTCTCTCTCTCTCTCTCATATTCTATCCTCGTGGGGACTTAAAATTGATTTAGTTATTCTAATCACTATCTCTCTCACAAAAAACATAATCGCCATCTCCCTCTTTTTCAAACAGATCCAAACATCTCTATCCATCCCCCAGTCTGTCCCTGACTAAACTCTCTCTCTGAAGCCAATGAGGCCAGTGTGTATAATAGCAGCGTGGCTTGGCAGTGAAGGATATCACTTTTATCTCGCTCTAGAGCTGAGCCTGGCGTTGTTGTTGTTGTTGTTGACAGAACAGCTTGTTAATAACTCTCAGACGAGGCCAGGAGACGCAACACATGCCCAGTAATCTGTTACTCAGAGAGTTGGCTCCCAGCGATACAACACATTCTGATAGAGCTCACTGAGTCCACGAGATACAACACATTCTAATAGAGCTCACTGAGTCCACGAGATACAACACATTCTAATAGAGCTCACTGAGTCCACGAGATACAACACATTCTAATAGAGCTCACTGAGTCCACGAAATACAACACATTCTAATAGAGCTCACTGAGTCCACGAGATACAACACATTCTAATAGAGCTCACTGAGTCCACGAGATACAACACATTCTAATAGAGCTCACTGAGTCCACGAGATACAACACATTCTAATAGAGCTCACTGAGTCCACGAGATAACAACACATTCTGATAGAGCTCACTGAGTCCACGAGATACAACACATTCTGATAGAGCTCACTGAGTCCACGAGATACAACACATTCTAATAGAGCTCACTGAGTCCACGAGATAACAACACATTCTGATAGAGCTCACTGAGTCCATGAGATACAACACATTCTAACAGAGCTCACTGAGTCCACGAGATACAACACATTCTAATAGAGCTCACTGAGTCCACGAGATACAACACATTCTAATAGAGCTCACTGAGTCCACGAGATAACAACACATTCTGATAGAGCCCACTGAGTCCATGATATACAACACATTCTGATAGAGCCCACTGAGTCCACGAGATAACAACACATTCTGATAGAGCTCACTGAGTCCACGAGATAACAACACATTCTGATAGAGCTCACTGAGTCCACGAGATAACAACACATTCTGATAGAGCTCACTGAGTCCATGAGATACAACACATTCTAACAGAGCTCACTGAGTCCACGAGATACAACACATTCTAATAGAGCTCACTGAGTCCACGAGATACAACACATTCTAATAGAGCTCACTGAGTCCACGAGATAACAACACATTCTGATAGAGCTCACTGAGTCCACGAGATACAACACATTCTGATAGAGCTCACTGAGTCCACGAGATAACAACACATTCTGATAGAGCTCACTGAGTCCACGAGATAACAACACATTCTGATAGAGCTCACTGAGTCCACGAGATAACAACACATTCTGATAGAGCTCACTGAGTCCACGAGATAACAACACATTCTGATAGAGCTCACTGAGTCCACGAGATAACAACACATTCTGATAGAGCTCACTGAGTCCACGAGATAACAACACATTCTGATAGAGCTCACTGAGTCCACGAGATAACAACACATTCTGATAGAGCTCACTGAGTCCACGAGATAACAACACATTCTAATAGAGCTCACTGAGTCCACGAGATAACAACACATTCTGATAGAGCTCACTGAGTCCACGAGATAACAACACATTCTGATAGAGCTCACTGAGTCCACGAGATAACAACACATTCTGATAGAGCTCACTGAGTCCACGAGATACAACACATTCTAATAGAGCTCACTGAGTCCACGAGATAACAACACATTCTAATAGAGCTCACTGAGTCCACGAGATAACAACACATTCTGATAGAGCTCACTGAGTCCACGAGATAACAACACATTCTGATAGAGCTCACTGAGTCCACGAGATACAACACATTCTAATAGAGCTCACTGAGTCCACGAGATACAACACATTCTAATAGAGCTCACTGAGTCCACGAGATACAACACATTCTAATAGAGCTCACTGAGTCCACGAGATACAACACATTCTAATAGAGCTCACTGAGTCCACGAGATAACAACACATTCTAATAGAGCTCACTGAGTCCACGAGATACAACACATTCTGATAGAGCTCACTGAGTCCACGAGATAACAACACATTCTGATAGAGCTCACTGAGTCCACGAGATACAACACATTCTGATAGAGCTCACTGAGTCCACGAGATAACAACACATTCTGATAGAGCTCACTGAGTCCACGAGATAACAACACATTCTGATAGAGCTCACTGAGTCCACGAGATAACAACACATTCTGATAGAGCTCACTGAGTCCACGAGATAACAACACATTCTGATAGAGCTCACTGAGTCCACGAGATAACAACACATTCTGATAGAGCTCACTGAGTCCACGAGATAACAACACATTCTGATAGAGCTCACTGAGTCCACGAGATAACAACACATTCTGATAGAGCTCACTGAGTCCACGAGATAACAACACATTCTGATAGAGCTCACTGAGTCCACGAGATAACAACACATTCTAATAGAGCTCACTGAGTCCACGAGATACAACACATTCTGATAGAGCTCACTGAGTCCACGAGATACAACACATTCTAATAGAGCTCACTGAGTCCACGAGATAACAACACATTCTGATAGAGCTCACTGAGTCCACGAGATAACAACACATTCTGATAGAGCCCACTGAGTCCACGAGATACAACACATTCTAATAGAGCTCACTGAGTCCACGAGATACAACACATTCTAATAGAGCTCACTGAGTCCATGAGATACAACACATTCTAATAGAGCTCACTGAGTCCACGAGATACAACACATTCTAATAGAGCTCACTGAGTCCACGAGATAACAACACATTCTAGAGAATGTTTGTAAAGGTTTTCTATTGTTGAAGCACAGACCGTTTCTTTCAGAGGCAAAGAGAGACATTTACGGGTGTGAAGGGGCAGAGGGTCAGGTGAGGTAAGGACAGGTACAGGCAGGTAAGAGATCACAACATATTGAAGTGAGCATTGAACTGCTTAGTGTGCCCTAGGAAAGGACTGGTGAGGGGAGGGGTTCATCTAGCTCATTGGGAGGTGTGGGTTAGGTAGTAGGTGGGAGGTATTAGGTGACTAGTGTCCAATAGGACAGGTAAGGGGTGATGGGTCGATCACGTTTGGGGACAATCATGTTAGGGTTCATAGGTGAGATAATAAAAGTCCAGGCTCAGTGAGGGGTCAGAGGTCAGGGTCGAGAGGTTATGTATCCTTACCTGGGATACTCTGCCTCCTGATGGCCAGCGCTCCATCCGGTGGCCTGGAGGGGTTGGAGTGCTTTGTGTAAGGCCCCTCATCTGGAGAACAACAAGGAAGGGAAAGACACTGTCAGCTACTGAGTTGGGATGGCTACTGTAGCACTCACAACCACACAGTCAACAACCCCCTCACCAGGACCAAGGAGTCAGATAGCACTCACAACCACACAGTCAACAACCCCCTCACCAGGACCAAGGAGTCAGATGGCACTACTCACAGTCAACAACCCTCTCACCAGGACCAAGGAGTCAGATAGCACTCACAACCACACAGTCAACAACCCTCTCACCAGGACCAAGGAGTCAGATGGCACTACTCACAGTCAACAACCCTCTCACCAGGACCAAGGAGTCAGATAGCACTACTCACAGTCAACAACCCTCTCACCAGGACCAAGGAGTCAGATAGCACTACTCAGAGTCAACAACCCCCTCACCAGGACCAAAGAGTCAGATAGCACTCACAACCACACAGTCAACAACCCCCTCACCAGGACCAAGGAGTCAGATAGCACTACTCACAGTCAACAACCCTCTCACCAGGACCAAGGGGTCAGATAGCACTCACAACCACACAGTCAACAACCCTCTCACCAGGACCAAGGAGTCAGATAGCACTACTCACAGTCAACAACCCTCTCACCAGGACCAAGGAGTCAGATAGCACTACAACCATATATATATATATATACAGTGCCTTGCGAAAGTATTCGGCCCCCTTGAACTTTGTGACCTTTTGCCACATTTCAGGCTTCAAACATAAAGATATAAAACTGTATTTTTTTTGTGAAGAATCAACAACAAGTGGGACACAATCATGAAGTGGAACGACATTTATTGGATATTTCAAACTTTTTTAACAAATCAAAAACTGAAAAATTGGGCGTGCAAAATTATTCAGCCCCTTTACTTTCAGTGCAGCAAACTCTCTCCAGAAGTTCAGTGAGGATCTCTGAATGATCCAATGTTGACCTTAATGACTAATGATGATAAATACAATCCACCTGTGTGTAATCAAGTCTCCGTATAAATGCACCTGCACTGTGATAGTCTCAGAGGTCCGTCAAAAGCGCAGAGAGCATCATGAAGAACAAGGAACACACCAGGCAGGTCCGAGATACTGTTGTGAAGAAGTTTAAAGCCGGATTTGGATACAAAAAGATTTCCCAAGCTTTAAACATCCCAAGGAGCACTGTGCAAGCGATAATATTGAAATGGAAGGAGTATCAGACCACTGCAAATCTACCAAGACCTGGCCGTCCCTCTAAACTTTCAGCTCATACAAGGAGAAGACTGATCAGAGATGCAGCCAAGCAGCCCATGATCACTCTGGATGAACTGCAGAGATCTACAGCTGAGGTGGGAGACTCTGTCCATAGGACAACAATCAGTCGTATATTGCACAAATCTGGCCTTTATGGAAGAGTAGCAAGAAGAAAGCCATTTCTTAAAGATATCCATAAAAAGTGTTGTTTAAAGTTTGCCACAAGCCACCTGGGAGACACACCAAACATGTGGAAGAAGGTGCTCTGGTCAGATTAAACCAAAATTGAACTTTTTGGCAACAATGCAAAACGTTATGTTTGGCGTAAAAGCAACACAGCTCATCACCCTGAACACACCATGCCCACTGTCAAACATGGTGGTGGCAGCATCATGGTTTGGGCCTGCTTTTCTTCAGCAGGGACAGGGAAGATGGATGGAGCCAAATACAGGACCATTCTGGAAGAAAACCTGATGGAGTCTGCAAAAGAGACTGAGACTGGGACGGAGATTTGTCTTCCAACAAGACAATGATCCAAAACATAAAGCAAAATCTACAATGGAATGGTTAAAAAATAAACATATCCAGGTGTTAGAATGGCCAAGTCAAAGTCCAGACCTGAATCCAATCGAGAATCTGTGGAAAGAACTGAAAACTGCTGTTCACAAATGCTCTCCATCCAACCTCACTGAGCTCGAGCTGTTTTGCAAGGAGGAATGGGAAAAAATGTCAGTCTCTCGATGTGCAAAACTGATAGAGACATACCCCAAGCGACTTACAGCTGTAATCGCAGCAAAAGGTGGTGCTACAAAGTATTAACTTAAGGGGGCTGAATAATTTTGCACGCCCAATTTTTCAGTTTTTGATTTGTTAAAAAAGTTTGAAATATCCAATAAATGTCGTTCCACTTCATGATTGTGTCCCACTTGTTGTTGATTCTTCACAAAAAAATACAGTTTTATATCTTTATGTTTGAAGCCTGAATTGTGGCAAAAGGTCGCAAAGTTCAAGGGGGCCGAATACTTTCGCAAGGCACTGTATATATATACACACTGTGCATTCGGGAAAATATTCACTTTAATTTTTCCACATTTTGTTACGTTACAGCCTGTGATATTCCATTTTTATTTTTTTTAATAAAAATTAGCAAACATTTCTAAAAAAACAGGTTTTGCTTTGTCATTATGGGGTATTGTGATGTCATTATGGGGTATTGTGATGTCATTATGGGGTATTGTGATGTCATTATGGGGTATTGTGATGTCATTATGGGGTATTGTGTGTAGATTGATGAGGGGAAAAAAACTATTCACACATTTTTGTAAATGTATTCAAAATAAAAACTGAAATATTATATTTACATAAGTATTCAGACCCTTTACTCAGTACTTTGTTGAAGCACCTTTGGCAGCGATTGCAGCCTGGAGTCTTCTTCTTCAGGTTGGATGGGGAGCGTTGCTGCATAGCTATTTTCAGGTCTCTAGAGATGTCCGATCGGGTTCAAGTCCGGGCTCTGGCTGGGCCACTCAAGGACATTCAGAGACTTGTCCCCAAGCCACTCCTGTGTTAGTGTTGTTGTGCTGTTGGAAGGTGAACCTTCACCCCAGTCTGAGGTCCTGAGCTCTCTGGAGCAGGTTTTCATCAAGGATCTCTCTCTGTCCTTTTCTCGTTTCATCATTGATGTTGCCACCACCATGCTTCACCGTAGGGATGGTGCTAGGTTTCCTCTAGAGGTGATGCTTGGCATTCAGACCAAAGAGTTCAAACTTGGTTTCATCAGACCAGAGAATCTTGTTTCTCATGGTCTGAGAGTCCTTTAGGTGCCTTTTGGCAAACTCCAAGCGGGTTGTCATGTGCCTTTTACTGTGGAGTGACTTCCGTCTGGCCACTCTACCATAAATCCTTGATTGGTGGAGTGCTGCAGAGATGGTTGTCCTTCTGGAAGGTTCTCCCATCTCCACAGAGGAACTCTGGAAGTCTGTCAGAGTGACCATTGGGGTTCTTGGTCACCTCCCTGACCAAGGCCCTTCTCCCCCGATTGCTCAGATTGGCTGGGCGGCCAGCTCTAGGAAGTGTCTTGGTGGTTCCACACTTTTTCCATTTGAGAATAATGGAGGCCATTGTGTTCTTGGGGAACTTCAATACTGCAGAAATGTTTTGGTGTCCTTCCACAGATCTGTGCCTCGACACAATCCTGCCTCGGAGCTCTACGGACAGCTCCTTCGACCTCATGGCTTGGTTTTTGCTCTGAAATGCACTGTCATCTGTAGGACCTTTATATAGACAGGTGTGTTTGCCTTTCCAAATCATGTCCAATCAATTGAATTTACCACAGGTGGACTCCAATCAAGTTGTAGAAAACATCTCAAGGATGATCAACGGAAACATGATGGAAAGGGTCTGAACACGCATGTACATATTTTTTTGTATATAAATTTGCAAACATTAAAAAAAAAAAAAAAAATGTCTAGGTTGATGAGGAATTTAGTTGATTTATTCCATTTTAAAATAAGGCTGTAACGTAACAACATGTGGTGAAAAAAAGGGCAGGAGTCTGAATACTTTCTGAATGCTCTGTAGACTGAACATGTTTGTCCGTCTTCACCGTCACCAGGTAGACGTTTCTCCTTGGCGGCTCGGTGTCGGAGCGGCTCCTGGACGACCCAACCTGTCAACGCCGGCATAACGACTTGGACATGTTGACATGTTGAGGTGAAAGACAACGCTCAATCAAACCACTGACATCCCTTCATCTCAGTGTGTCGGTCAGCACACAGAGGAACCCCCTTCCCTCGCCTAGTACAGAGACAACAGACAGTTATCGGCTCCACTGCTGAAATAACCATCTGACGGCAGCGTGAACAGAACCAGTAGTCTCAGGAACACAACACCAGTAGTCTCTGACAGGACCAGGAAGACAACACCAGTAGTCTCTGACAGGACCAGGAACACAACACCAGTAGTCTCTGACAGGACCAGGAACACAACACCAGTAGTCTCTGACAGGACCAGGAAGACAACAACAGTAGTCTCTGACAGGACCAGGAAGACAACACCAGTAGTCTCTGACAGGACCAGGAACACAACACCAGTAGTCTCTGACAGGACATGGAAGACAACACCAGTAGTCTCTGACAGGACCAGGAACACAACACCAGTAGTCTCTGACAGGGAGTCAACACCAGTAGTCTCTGACAGGACCAGGAAGACAACACCAGTAGTCTCTGACAGGACCAGGAAGACAACACCAGCAGTCTCTGACTGGACCAGGAAGACAACACCAGTAGTCTCTGACAGGACCAGGAACACAACACCAGTAGTCTCTGACAGGGAGTCAACACCAGTAGTCTCTGACAGGACCAGGAAGACAACACCAGTAGTCTCTGACAGGACCAGGAAGACAACACCAGCAGTCTCTGACTGGACCAGGAAGACAACACCAGTAGTCTCTGACAGGACCAGGAAGACAACAACAGTAGTAGTCTCTGACAGGACCAGGAAGACAACACCAGTAGTCTCTGACAGGACCAGGAAGACAACACCAGTAGTCTCTGACAGGACCAGGAAGACAACACCAGTAGTCTCTGACAGGACCAGGAAGACAACACCAGTAGTCTCTGACAGGACCAGGAAGACAACACCAGTAGTCTCTGACAGGAAGTCAACAACAGTAGTCTCTGACAGGACCAGGAACACAACACCAGTAGTCTCTGACAGGACCAGGAAGACAACAACAGTAGTCTCTGACAGGAAGCGAACAACAGTAGTCTCTGACAGGAAGCCAACAGTAATAGTGTCTGACAGGAAGACAACAGTAGTAGTCTCTGACAGGACCAGGAAGACAACAGTAGTAGTGTCTGACAGGAAGACAACAGTAGTAGTGTCTGACAGGAAGACAACAGTAGTAGTCTCTGACAGGAAGCCAACAGTAGTAGTCTCTGACAGGACCAGGAAGACAACAACAGTAGTAGTCTTTGACAGGAAGACAACAACAGCAGTAGTAGTCTCTGACAGGAAGACAACAACACCAGTAGTAGTCTTTGACAGGAAGACAACAACAACAGTAGTCTCTGACAGGAAGACAACAACAACAGTAGTCTCTGACAGGAAGACAACAGCAGTAGTAGTGCCTGACAGGAAGACAACAACAACAGTAGTCTCTGACAGGAAGACAACAGCAGTAGTAGTGCCTGACAGGAAGACAACAACAGTAGTAGTGTCTGACAGGAAGACAACAACAACAGTAGTAGTCTCTGACAGGAAGACAACAACACCAGTAGTAGTCTCTGACAGGAAGACAACAACAACAGTAGTCTCTGACAGGAAGACAACAGCAGTAGTGTCTGACAGAAAGACAACAGCAGTAGTAGTGCCTGACAGGAAGACAACAACAACAGTAGTCTCTGACAGGAAGACAACAACAGTAGTAGTCTCTGACAGGAAGACAACAACAACAGTAGTCTCTGACAGGAAGACAACAGCAGTAGTAGTGCCTGACAGGAAGACAACAACAACAACAGTAGTCTCTGACAGGAAGACAACACCAGTAGTAGTCTCTGACAGGAAGACAACAACAACAACAGTAGTCTCTGACAGGAAGACAACAACAACAGTAGTAGTGTCTGACAGGAAGACAACAACACCAGTAGTAGTCTCTGACAGGAAGACAACAACAACAACAGTAGTCTCTGACAGGAAGACAACAGCAGTAGTAGTGCCTGACAGGAAGACAACAACAACAGTAGTCTCTGACAGGAAGACAACAGCAGTAGTAGTGCCTGACAGGAAGACAACAACAGTAGTAGTGTCTGACAGGAAGACAACAACAGCAGTAGTCTCTGACAGGAAGACAACAACAACAGTAGTAGTCTCTGACAGGAAGACAACAGCAGTAGTGTCTGACAGGAAGCCAACAGTAGTAGTGTCTGACAGGAAGACAACAGCAGTAGTGTCTGACAGGAAGACAACAACAACAGTAGTCTCTGACAGGAAGACAACAACACCAGTAGTAGTCTCTGACAGGAAGACAACAACAACAACAGTAGTCTCTGACAGGAAGACAACAGCAGTAGTAGTGCCTGACAGGAAGACAACAACAACAACAGTAGTCTCTGACAGGAAGACAACAGCAGTAGTAGTGCCTGACAGGAAGACAACAACAACAGTAGTCTCTGACAGGAAGACAACAGCAGTAGTAGTGCCTGACAGGAAGACAACAACAGTAGTAGTGTCTGACAGGAAGACAACAACAGCAGTAGTCTCTGACAGGAAGACAACAACAACAGTAGTAGTCTCTGACAGGAAGACAACAGCAGTAGTGTCTGACAGGAAGCCAACAGTAGTAGTGTCTGACAGGAAGACAACAGCAGTAGTCTCTGACAGGAAGACAACAGCAGTAGTGCCTGACAGGACCAGGAAGAGAATACCTTTGTCCTCCCCACAAAGACCTCCTGTCTTAGGGCTCCAGATGAGTGCTTGTCTCAGCATCCTCCATTGCTCCAGTACATTAGGCTTTGTGGAATGCATGGAGGGGGGTCAGGGATTACTGGGATGTCATGTGAAGACAGAGGGGGGGAGGGGGGGGCTATCACTGAACAGCAGCCACTGCTTATGGACCCCAGCCATACACATACACACACACACACACACACACACACACACACACACAAACTAATGCAACCAATGTCACTCATTACCACAATCATGCATACACATTATACACCACGCACACACACTGTCAATATGAATTCACACATTTGATATTCTCTCCTCTCTCTCGCTCTCGCTGCGTTCATGATGAGCTTTAAGTGCCAGAAACAGGAAGTGTTAAATGAGGAAAAGACAGAATGATCATTCATAGGACACTTGGCTCATTGTGCTGAGTGAGACTCTAGAACACTTGGTATTCTGCTCATTGTGCTGAGTGAGACTCTAGAACACTCTGTATTCTGCTCATTGTGCTGAGTGAGACTCTAGAACACTCTGTATTCTGCTCATTGTGCTGAGTGAGAATCTAGAACAATCGGTATTCTGCTCATTGTGCTGAGTGAGAATCTGGAACAATCAGTATTCTGCTCATTGTGCTGAGTGAGACTCTAGAACACTTGGTATTCTGCTCATTGTGCTGAGTGAGACTCTAGAACACTTGGTATTCTGCTCATTGTGCTGAGTGAGACTCTAGAACACTTGGTATTCTGCTCATTGTGCTGAGTGAGACTCTAGAACACTTGGTATTCTGCTCATTGTGCTGAGTGAGACTCTAGAACACTTGGTATTCTGCTCATTGTGCTGAGTGAGACTCACAGTGGGACCTGCTGCTAACTGGATCAGCAGGGACTCTCTCTCTCTCTCTCTCTCTCTCTCTCTCTCTCTCTCTCTCTCTCTCTCCCTTTCCCTCCCCCTCTATCTTTATTTCTCTCTCCCTCTCTTTCTCTCTCTGTTCCTCTCCCTCGTCTCTTTCTCTCTCTCTGTTCCTCTCCCTCGTCTCTTTCTCTCCCTTCCCCCCCTCCCTTCTCTCTCTCTGTTCCTCTCCCTCGTCTCTTTCTCTCTCTCTGTTCCTCTCCCTCGTCTCTTTCTCTCCCTTCCCCCCCTCCCTTCTCTCTCTCTGTTCCTCTCCCTCGTCTCTTTCTCTCCCTCATCTCTTTCTCTCTCTCTCTGTTCCTCTCCCTCGTCTCTTTCTCTCCCTCATCTCTTTATCTCTCTCTGTTCCTCTCCCTCGTCTCTTTCTCTCCCTCTGTTCCTCTCCCTCGTCTCTTTCTCTCTCTCTGTTCCTCTCCCTCGTCTCTCTCTCTCTCTCTCTGTTCCTCTTCCTCGTCTCTCTCTCTCCCTCGTCTCTTTCTCTCTCTCTGTTCCTCTCCCTCGTCTCTCTCTCTCCCTCGTCTCTTTCTCTCTCTCTGTTCCTCTCCCTCGTCTCTTTCTCTTTCTCTCCCTCTCTGTTCCTCTCCCTCGTCTCTCTCTCTCCCTCGTCTCTTTCTCCCTCTCTGTTCCTCTCCCTCGTCTCTCTCTCTCCCTCGTCTCTTTCTCTCTCCCTGTTCCTCTCCCTTGTCTCTTTCTCTCTCTCTGTTCCTCTCCCTCATCTCTTTCTCTTTCTCTCTGTTCCTCTCCCTCGTCTCTCTCTCTCCCTCGTCTCTTTCTCTCTCCCTGTTCCTCTCCCTCGTCTCTTTCTCGCTCTCTGTTCCTCTCCCTCGTCTCTTTCTCTTTCTCTCTGTTCCTCTCCCTCGTCTCTCTCTCTCCCTCGTCTCTTTCTCTCTCCCTGTTCCTCTCCCTCGTCTCTTTCTCGCTCTCTGTTCCTCTCCCTCGTCTCTTTCTCTTTCTCTCTGTTCCTCTCCCTCGTCTCTCTCTCTCCCTCCTCTCTTTCTCCCTCTCTGTTCCTCTCCCTCGTCTCTCTCTCTCCCTCGTCTCTTTCTCTCTCCCTGTTCCTCTCCCTTGTCTCTTTCTCTCTCCCTGTTCCTCTCCCTCGTCTCTTTCTCTCTCTCTGTTCCTCTCCCTCCTCTCTTTCTCCCTCTCTGTTCCTCTCCCTCGTCTCTCTCTCTCCCTCGTCTCTTTCTCTCTCCCTGTTCCTCTCCCTCGTCTCTTTCTCGCTCTCTGTTCCTCTCCCTCGTCTCTTTCTCTTTCTCTCTGTTCCTCTCCCTCGTCTCTCTCTCTCCCTCGTCTCTTTCTCTCTCTCTGTTCCTCTCCCTCGTCTCTCTCTCTCCCTCCCTCCTCTCTCTGACCTCCTGTCCATCAGATCAATAAGACCCAGCTACCCTGTCTACCGCTCTATTAAAGACCTCTCCTAGAGCTATGGATTTGTATTACACTACCCTGTGGAGATGATTGTGTGTGTGTGTGTGTGTGTGTGTGTGTGTGTGTGTGTGTGTGTGTGTGTGTGTGTGTGTGTGTGTGTGTGTGTGTGTGTGTGTGTGTGTGTGTGTGTGTGTGTGTGTGTGTGTGTGTGTGTGTGTGTGTGTGCGTAAGGGGTGGGGATTACTAGGGACATCTCAATATGATATTATCACAATACTTAGGTGCCAATACAGTAAAGGCTTTTTGGAGTCACTGTGTGTTCCACTGTGTGTTGTCTGTCCTTCAGTTAGAAGATCTGTCTGTGTGTCTGGGCAGTCACTGTGTGTTGTCTGTCCTTCAGTTAGAAGATCTGTCTGTGTGTCTAGGCAGTCACTGTGTGTTGTGTCTTCTCTGTGTGTCTGGGCAGTCACTGTGTGTTCCACTGTGTGTTGTCTGTGCGTCAGTTAGAAGATCTGTCTGTGTGTCTGGGCAGTCACTGTGTGTTCCACTGTGTGTTGTGTCTTCTCTGTGTGTCTGGGCAGTCACTGTGTGTTCCACTGTGTCTTGTGTCTTCTCTGTGTGTCAGGGCAGTCACTGTGTGTTCCATTGTGTGTTGTGTCTTCTCTGTGTGTCTGGGCAGTCACTGTGTGTTCCACTGTGTGTTGTCTGTCCTTCAGTTAGAAGGTCTGTCTGTGTGTCTGGGCAGTCACTGTGTGTTCCACTGTGTGTTGCCTGTCCTTCAGTTAGAAGGTCTGTCTGTGTGTCTGGGCAGTCACTGTGTGTTCCACTGTGTGTTGTCTGTCCTTCAGTTAGAAGGTCTGTCTGTGTGTCTGGGCAGTCACTGTGTGTTCCACTGTGTGTTGTCTGTCCTTCAGTTAGAAGGTCTGTCTGTGTGTCTGGGCAGTCAGTGTGTGTTCCACTGTGTGTTGTCTGTGCGTCAGTTAGAAGGTCTGTCTGTGTGTCTGGGCAGTCACTGTGTGTTGTGTCTTCTCTGTGTGTCTGGGCAGTCACTGTGTGTTGTCTGTCCATCAGTTAGAAGGTCTGTCTGTGTGTCTGGGCAGTCACTGTGTGTTGTCTGTGCTGGTTTCTCTCATCAAGTGATCATATTTTCACCCATCAGACTATTCTCATTTTAATCTTGTCTTTACTAATATGTCACATTGGTTTGGATTTAGAACGACCCATTATCCAATGGGAGGAGCAGAGGCAGAGGGGTCAAATCCCTGTAATCACTATACACTGGGAAAGAAAATGGAGGCCACTTTCCCTGCGGTTTTTCAAGCAGGTCGGCTTCTCCAGGTTTTATAACAACAATATGTCACGTTCGTTGAATGGAGATATATATATATATATAACACAAGTGCAGACACAGGCAACTAACCATAGACAATAACCCACAAAATACCCAAGGAATATGGCTGCCTAAATATGGTTCCCAATCAGAGAGACAACGATAAACAGCTGCCTCTAATTGAGAACCAATCCAGGCAACCATAGACCTACATAAACACCTAGACTAGTGAAAAACACCCGTAGACATACATCACCCATGTGTTGGAGGAAATTATAGTTGAAATGATTAATTATGTATACATTTAGCTTAGAACCATTTATTTTAATACTATTATGTTATGGTATGAAATGTATGGGTTCTTGGTTAAACTGTTACTGAACATGTAAGTAAAACAAATTAATTGTCTGGACCTTGGGTTTAAGGGAGAGGGATGGCATATCTCTTTAGACAGACTGGAATGTTTGTTTTATGAGGGGAGTAGAAGACAGTCTCCAGACCTGAAGACACTCGCGCTATTGTGTGGATCGGAGAGAGTGTGAGAAACTGATGACGTCATTTTCAGTTTATAACCTGTGGAAAAATGTGTATGAAACCAGTACTCTCTTGAATTGAACGCTATAACCTGACCTTTAATAAGACTGGTCTCGATCTATTTCATGCATAATTAATGAATTTACAACTCATTAATGAAATAGAGAGAGTGCGAATTTTGGTTTTGGCTACAAAACATATAGGAATTTAGAATTCCACTAACAATACCCTCGTCACACCCTGACCCAACCAAAATATATAAAGGAAACAAAAGAATACTAAGGTCAGGGCGCGACACAATACGTGTTTAATATCAGCTGCTGAGAAATACCTAGTAGCAGCTGGGATCCTCCATTTATGAGTCACAGCCATCAACACTCGGCTTTCACATGGGATCATACACAGAAACGTCTGGGCTTACAAGAACACTTAGAAGCATGCAGCCTCTCGTTGCGTGACAGGCGATATTCTGCCAACAACTCTGCACGCCGTGGGGCTCTCCTACTCGAGAGCGTCATTTTGGAATAAACCCAAGTGAAATCTGTTTCGGGAACGTCGATCGCCGCAATATGTCTTCACAACTTAAAACATCTTTCATTAAACTGTCGACAGGCCCTTCTCCTCTGCACGCTGGAGAAAGGAACGAAGAAGAAGAGAGGAGGACATGGAAACGTACTGTGGTGAGATATTCTGTAGCTAAAGGTAATGTGTCAGCCTATTAATTATAAAAATATTTTTTTTTAAATCCCCAATTAGTAGACTATTGAAAATCAAATACAAATGCACTATAATTGTAGGCTAACTTTGTAAGCCACCCAACTAATCAATGAAACAACAGCAATCGTCTAGGCATTTACGTTCTCTCCCATCAGGTAACCAGTCCATCTAGTATAGGCCTATCTATACATTCTCTCCCATCAGGTAACCAGTCCATCTAGTATAGGTATATCTATACATTCTCTCCCATCAGGTAACCAGTCCATCTAGTATAGGTCTATCTATACATTCTCTCCCATCAGGTAACCAGTCCATCTAGTATAGGCCTATCTATACATTCTCTCCCATCAAGTAACCAGTCCATCTAGTATAGGTCTATCTCTACATTCTCTCCCATCAGGTAACCAGTCCATCTAGTATAGGCCTATCTATACATTCTCTCCCATCAGGTAACCAGTCCATCTACTATAGGCCTATCTATACATTCTCTCCCATCAGGTAACCAGTCCATCTAGTATAGGTCTATCTATACATTCTCTCCCATCAGGTAACCAGTCCATCTAGTATAGGTCTATCTATACATTCTCTCCCATCAGGTAACCAGTCCATCTAGTATAGGCCTATCTATACATTCTCTCCCATCAAGTAACCAGTCCATCTAGTATAGGTCTATCTCTACATTCTCTCCCATCAGGTAACCAGTCCATCTAGTATAGGCCTATCTATACATTCTCTCCCATCAGGTAACCAGTCCATCTAGTATAGGCCTATCTATACATTCTCTCCCATCAGGTAACCAGTCCATCTAGTATAGGTCTATCTATACATTCTCTCCCATCAGGTAACCAGTCCATCTAGTATAGGCCTATCTATACGTTCTCTCCCATCAGGTAACCAGTCCATCTAGTATAGGCCTATCTATACATTCTCTCCCATCAGGTAACCAGTCCGTCCAGTATAGGCCTATCTATACATTCTCTCCCATTAGGTAACCAGTACGTCCAGTAAAGGCCTATCTATACATTCTCTCCCATCAGGTAACCAGTCCATCTAGTATAGGTCTATCTATACATTCTCTCCCATCAGGTAACCAGTCCGTCCAGTATAGGCCTATCTATACATTCTCTCCCATCAGGTAACCAGTCCATCTAGTATAGGCCTATCTATACATTCTCTCCCATCAGGTAACCAGTCCATCTAGTATAGGTCTATCTATACATTCTCTCCCATCAGGTAACCAGTCCATCTAGTATAGGCCTATCTATACGTTCTCTCCCATCAGGTAACCAGTCCATCTAGTATAGGCCTATCTATACATTCTCTCCCATCAGGTAACCAGTCCGTCCAGTATAGGCCTATCTATACATTCTCTCCCATCAGGTAACCAGTCCATCTAGTATAGGCCTATCTATACATTCTCTCCCATCAGGTAACCAGTCCATCTAGTATAGGTCTATCTATACATTCTCTCCCATTAGGTAACCAGTCCATCTAGTATAGGCCTATCTATACGTTCTCTCCCATCAGGTAACCAGTCCATCTAGTATAGGCCTATCTATACATTCTCTCCCATCAGGTAACCAGTCCATCTAGTATAGGTCTATCTATACATTCTCTCCCATCAGGTAACCAGTCCGTCCAGTATAGGCCTATCTATACATTCTCTCCCATTAGGTAACCAGTACGTCCAGTAAAGGCCTATCTATACATTCTCTCCCATCAGGTAACCAGTCCATCTAGTATAGGTCTATCTATACATTCTCTCCCATCAGGTAACCAGTCCGTCCAGTATAGGCCTATCTATACATTCTCTCCCATCAGGTAACCAGTCCATCTAGTATAGGCCTATCTATACATTCTCTCCCATCAGGTAACCAGTCCATCTAGTATAGGTCTATCTATACATTCTCTCCCATCAGGTAACCAGTCCATCTAGTATAGGCCTATCTATACGTTCTCTCCCATCAGGTAACCAGTCCATCTAGTATAGGCCTATCTATACATTCTCTCCCATCAGGTAACCAGTCCGTCCAGTATAGGCCTATCTATACATTCTCTCCCATCAGGTAACCAGTCCATCTAGTATAGGCCTATCTATACATTCTCTCCCATCAGGTAACCAGTCCATCTAGTATAGGTCTATCTATACATTCTCTCCCATTAGGTAACCAGTCCATCTAGTATAGGCCTATCTATACGTTCTCTCCCATCAGGTAACCAGTCCATCTAGTATAGGCCTATCTATACATTCTCTCCCATCAGGTAACCAGTCCATCTAGTATAGGCCTATCTATACATTCTCTCCCATCAGGTAACCAGTCCATCTAGTATAGGCCTATCTATACATTCTAGAAACAACATCCACAACGACCATGTGTTCCACTCAGTTTCAACCTGCTGTTGAACTTCTTTCTTCAAATTGATCATCACAGTGAGGTGAGTTTTAAAAGCAGGATACTGTTTGGATGATCTGTGTTTGATGTGATTTTAGATTTTATTTGCATTGATGTCAGAGTGGTTAGACGAACAATAGAGCCCTGAGTACCAGGCTATTAGGACCTGATGGAGGGACAATAGAGCCCTGAGTACCAGGCCATTATGACCCGATGGAGGAACAATAGAGCCCTGAGTACCAGGCCATTAGGACCTGATGGAGGGACAATAGAGACCTGAGTACCAGGCCATTAGGACCTGATGGTAGTTAGATGCCTGAGTACCAGGCCATTAGGACCTGATGGAGGGACAATAGAGCCCTGAGTACCAGGCCATTAGGACCTGAAGGACGAACAATAGAGCCCTGAGTACAAGGCCATTATGACCTGATGGAGGGACAATAGAGCCCTGAGTACCAGGCCATTATGACCTGATGGAGGGACAATAGAGCCCTGAGTACCAGGCCATTAGGACCTGATGGAGGGACAATAGAGCCCTGAGTACCAGACCATTAGGACCTGATGGAGGGACAATAGAGCCCTGAGTACCAGACCATTAGGACCTGATGGAGGGACAATAGAGCCCTGCGTACCAGGCCATTAGGACCTGATGGAGGGACAATAGAGCCCTGAGTACCAGGCCATTAGGACCTGATGGAGGGACAATAGAGCCCTGAGTACCAGACCATTAGGACCTGATGGAGGGACAATAGAGCCTTGAGTACCAGACCATTAGGACCTGATGGAGGAACAATAGAGCCCTGAATACCAGGCCATTAGGACCTGATGGAGAGACAATAGAGCCCTGAGTACCAGGCCATTAGGACCTGATGGAGGGACAATAGAGCCCTGAGTACCAGGCCATTAGGACCTGATGGAGGGACAATAGAGCCCTGAGTACCAGGCCATTAGGACCTGATGGAGGGACAATAGAGCCCTGAGTACCAGGCCAGTAGGACCTGATGGAGGAACAATAGAGACCTGTGTACCAGGCCATTAGGACTTGCTGGTAGTTAGAGCCCTGAATACCAGGCCATTAGGACTTGCTGGTAGTTAGAGCCCTGAGTACCAGGCCATTAGCCGGTCGTTAGTGATATGGGTACTACCAACCTTTTCCTGAGTGCAGAAGAGGAGATCACAGTGACTCAAACAATCATGTGGAACTTGACTGCGTTCCTGACTAACGACTGTCTGTGTGGCGGTAATATGGTCCTGACTAACGACTGTCGGTGTGGCGGTAATATGGTCCCTACAACAGCCCTACACGACGCCACAGTGGGAATCACCCCCTTAGTAAGACCCATCACGGAAAAGCCCTAGAAGTGTGGCAGTTGGTGTGCAGTAAAATCAACAGTCCTAGATGTGTGGTCGTTGGTGTGCAGTAAAATCAACAGCCCTAGATGTGTGGTCGTTGGTGTGCAGTAAAATCAACAGCCCTAGATGTGTGGCAGTTGGTGTGCAGTAAAATCAACAGCCCTAGATGTGTGGTCGTTGGTGTGCAGTAAAATCAACAGCCCTAGATGTGTGGCAGTTGGTGGTCAGTAAAATCAACAGCCCTAGATGTGTGGTCGTTGGTGTGCAGTAAAATCAACAGCCCTAGATGTGTGGTCGTTGGTGTGCAGTAAAATCAACAGCCCTAGATGTGTGGTCGTTGGTGTGCAGTAAAATCAACAGCCCTAGATGTGTGACAGTTGGTGTGTGGAAAAATCAACAGCTGCTCATTGTGAGAGAGAGATGCACCATGTGATTTTTGGCTGCACTTCCACTAACAGCGGTTGCAGTTCTCTCTGCTAACCCTCCTCCCCGGGGCACTGACCATTACCAGCAGACAGCCCTACACTAACCCATAACCTGTCTGTGTCATGATCTGGTCAGCAGGGGCCAAGCAGGCAAGGACTGACCATACAACCTGACTGGGATGGAATCAGCATGGCTCTTGGTGAAGAGACAAGCACCACTCAGCCCTGTATAACCCCACACACAGTGCCAGTCAGTCAGTCCAGAATATGTGTATGACTCAATGGTCTGAGAGAGAGAGAGATAGAGAGAGAGAGAGGGGGAGAGAGGTAGAGATACAGAGATAGAGAGAGAGAGAGGTAGAGAGAGAGACAGAGAGATAGAGAGAGAGAGAGAGGCAGAGAGAGAGACAGAGAGAGATACAGAGAGAGAGAGACAGAGAGAGAGAGAGAGAGAGAGAGAGAGAGAGAAAGACAGAGAGAGAGAGAGAGAGAGAGAGAGAGAGAGAGAGAGAGAGAGAGAGAGAGAGAGAGAGAGAGAGAGAGACAGAGAGAGAAACAGAGAGAGAGAGAGAGAGAGAGAGAGAGAGAGAAAGAGGGGGGAGGAAGAGCACAGAGAGAGTAGCCATCTGGGTGCTCCCGTCTTCTGTTGACCCATCTAAAAGGCTTTTAGGAGGGCAGAGGACCAGAACTACTAGCCTACGTCCCAAATGGCACCCTATTCCCTTCATAGTGCCCTATTTTTAGTGCCGGTCCATAGTGCCGGTCCATAGGGCCGGTCCATAGTGCCGGTCCATAGTGCCGGTCCATAGTGCCGGTCCATAGTGCCGGTCCATAGTGCCGGTCCATAGTGCCGGTCCATAGTGCCGGTCCATAGTGCCGGTCCATAGGGCCGGTCCATAGTGCCGGTCCATAGGGCCGGTCCATAGTGCCGGTCCATAGTGCCGGTCCATAGTGCCGGTCCATAGTGCCGGTCCATAGTGCCGGTCCATAGGGCCGGTCCGTAGTGACGTACGTAGGGAATAGGGTGCCTTTTGGGACTCAGACTAGTAGGCCTGGTGCTTAACAAGCTGCTAGGGGACTGTGGTTCAACTCCAACGTCCCTAAACCAATTCAAGTAAGACAACAAGGTCAGGAACAAGGTCAGCTATTCCAGGAAATGTCTTCTTTTTTATGTCAATATTATTTCTATGTTGGAGGGAGGCGGATCTGTAGTAAGCTGTAAATCTTCAGAAGGAAACACTGAATCACGTCTCTTAAGACTGATCTGGTGAGGAACCTGATGAGATGAAGTCTGTCGTCATGCCAAGCTGATGCTTCAACATCTCTCTTCCTCATGTATGTACAGGCCTCTGTTAGGTTATAATACTTCATCTAGCAGGCCTCTGTCAGGTTATAATACCTCATCTAGCAGGCTTCTGCCTCTGTCAGGTTATAATACCTCATCTAGCAGGCTTCTGCCTCTGTCAGGTTATAATACCTCAACTAGCAGGCCTCTGTCAGGTTATAATACCTCATCTAGCAGGCCTCTGTTAGGTTATAATACCTCATCTAGCAGGCTTCTGCCTCTGTCAGGTTATAATACCTCATCTAGCAGGCCTCTGTCAGGTTATAATACCTCATCGAGCAGGCCTCTGTCAGGTTATAATACCTCATCTAGCAGGCCTCTGTTAGGTTATAATACCTCATCTAGCAGGCCTCTGTTAGGTTATAATACCTCATCTAGCAGGTCTCTGTCAGGTTATAATACCTCATCTAGCAGGCCTCTGTCAGGTTATAATACCTCATCTAGCAGGCCTATGGCTCTGTCAGGTTTTAATACCTTCTCTAACAGGCCTCTGGCTCTGTCAGGTTTTAATACCTCATCTAGCAGGCCTATGGCTCTGACAGGTTTCAATACCTCATCTAGCAGGCCTCTGGCTCTGTCAGGTTTTAATACCTCATCTAGCAGGACTATGGCTCTGTCAGGTTATAATACCTCATCTAGCAGGCCTCTGGCTCTGTCAGGTTTTAATACCTCATCTAGCAGGACTATGGCTCTGTCAGGTTATAATACCTCATCTAGCAGGCCTCTGTCAGGTTATAATACCTCATCTACCTACTGATTTTACATGCCATTTTGTTTGTCCCACTTGTGACAATGGCCTTAGGAGTTGGTAGGACAGCACACACAGATCTGAAACCAGGCTAACGTCTGTCAGGATGTTTCAGCCATGTACTGTATCTGTCAGAATGTTTCAGCCATGTACTGTCTCTGTCAGGATGTTTCAGCCATGTACCATGTACTGTCTCTGTCAGGATGTTTCAGCCATGTACTGTCTCTGTCAGGATGTTTCAGTCATGTAACATGTATTGTATCTGTCAGGATGTTTCAGTCATGTAACATGTACTGTATCTGTCAGGATGTTTCAGCCATGTACTGTATCTGTCAGGATGTTTCAGCCATGTACTGTATCTGTCAGGATATTTCAGCCATGTACCATGTACTGTCTCTGTCAGGGTGTTTCAGCCATGTACCATATACTGTATCTGTCAGGATGTTTCAGCCATGTACCATATACTGTATCTGTCAGGATGTTTCAGTCATGTACCATATACTGTCTCTGTCAGGATGTTTCAGCCATGTACCATATACTGTCTCTGTCAGGATGTTTCAGCCATGTACTGTATCTGTCAGGATGTTTCAGTCATGTAACATGTACTGTCTCTGTCAGGATGTTTCAGCCATGTACCATGTACTGTCTCTGTCAGGATGTTTCAGCCATGTACTGTCTCTGTCAGGATGTTTCAGCCATGTACTGTATCTGTCAGGATGTTTCAGCCATGTACTGTATCTGTCAGGATGTTTCAGTCATGTAACATGTACTGTCTCTGTCAGGATGTTTCAGCCATGTACCATGTACTGTCTCTGTCAGGATGTTTCAGCCATGTACTGTCTCTGTCAGGATGTTTCAGCCATGTACTGTCTCTGTCAGGATGTTTCAGCCATGTACTGTCTCTGTCAGGATGTTTCAGTCATGTACCATATACTGTCTCTGTCAGGATGTTTCAGCCATGTACTGTCTCTGTCAGGATGTTTCAGCCATGTACTGTCTCTGTCAGGATGTTTCAGCCATGTACCATGTACTGTCTCTGTCAGGATGTTTCAGCCATGTACTGTCTCTGTCAGGATGTTTCAGCCATGTACCATATACTGTCTCTGTCAGGATGTTTCAGCCATATACTGTATCTGTCAGGATGTTTCAGCCATGTACCATATACTGTATCTGTCAGGATGTTTCAGCCATGTACCATATACTGTCTCTGTCAGGATGTTTCAGCCATGTACTGTGTCTGTCAGGATGTTTCAGCCATGTACCATATACTGTATCTGTCAGGATGTTTCAGCCATGTACCATATACTGTCTCTGTCAGGATGTTTCAGCCATGTACTGTGTCTGTCAGGATGTTTCAGCCATGTACTGTCTCTGTCAGGATGTTTCAGCCATGTACTGTATCTGTCAGGATGTTTCAGCCATGTACCATATACTGTATCTGTCAGGATGTTTCAGCCATGTACCATATACTGTATATGTCAGGATGTTTCAGCCATGTACTGTGTCTGTCAGGATGTTTCAGCCATGTACTGTGTCTGTCAGGATGTTTCAGCCATGTACTGTATCTGTCAGGATGTTTCAGCCATGTACTGTATCTGTCAGGATGTTTCAGCCATGTACCATATACTGTCTCTGTCAGGATGTTTCAGCCATGTACCATATACTGTCTCTGTCAGGATGTTTCAGCCATGTACTGTGTCTGTCAGGATGTTTCAGCCATGTACTTAGTCTGTCAGGATGTTTCAGCCATGTACTGTGTCTGTCAGGATGTTTCAGCCATGTACCATATACTGTATCTGTCAGGATGTTTCAGCCATGTACCATATACTGTCTCTGTCAGGATGTTTCAGCCATGTACTGTATCTGTCAGGATGTTTCAGCCATGTACCATATACTGTCTCTGTCAGGATGTTTCAGCCATGTACTGTGTCTGTCAGGATGTTTCAGCCATGTACTGTGTCTGTCAGGATGTTTCAGCCATGTACTTAGTCTGTCAGGATGTTTCAGCCATGTACTTAGTCTGTCAGGATGTTTCAGCCATGTACTTAGTCTGTCAGGATGTTTCAGCCATGTACTGTGTCTGTCAGGATGTTTCAGCCATGTACTGTGTCTGTCAGGATGTTTCAGCCATGTACCATATACTGTATCTGTCAGAATGTTTCAGCCATGTACCATATACTGTATATGTCAGGATGTTTCAGCCATGTACTGTCTCTGTCAGGATGTTTCAGCCATGTACTGTATCTGTCAGAATGTTTCAGCCATGTACTGTGTCTGTCAGGATGTTTCAGCCATGTACTGTGTCTGTCAGGATGTTTCAGCCATATTTACTGTATCTGTCAGGATGTTTCAGCCATATACTGTGTCTGTCAGGATGTTTCAGCTATGTACCATATACTGTATCTGTCAGGATGAGACTGAGTGGATCATGTATTTACCTGATTGACAGTGAACTGTTGAAGATGAGGAAGTGGTGTGTTGCTGGGGAAAGTAATGATTTAATAACTGCGGGTTTGGATTGGCTGAGTTTTTTTTTTTTTTTGGTGTGGCGAGCCAATCAATCTTCTTTGTTCAAAATCGTTTTTATGAGATTTTAATCATCAAATATCATTTAATTTTTTATTTTTTAAATGTCGATATTCAGCGAAAGCTGTTGCCACAGCCGTACCGTGGTGCGAAAGATCAATGCCTGTCAACACCAGACATTTTGGCACATTTTTCATCAGATAAAATAGGCCTACAGATGGCAAATCCACACAGACTACAGATGGCCAACAGTTGTGGAGACGGGCTTTATAATTATAAGCCTTTACAGTAGTGCATTATAACACGTTCATTCCTAAACATAAAGCCGAGATATGTATTGTATAACTCTGAAAGGGCCCTTTTCCTCATTATAACATAACTCTGAGAGGGCCCTTTTCCTCATTATAACATGTGCATCCTAAACATAAAGCCGAGATATGTATTGTATAACTCTGAGAGGGCCCTTTCCTCATTATAACATAACTCTGAGAGGGCCCTTTCCTCATTATAACATAACTCTGAGAGGGCCCTTTTCCTCATTATAACATGTTCATCCTAAACATAAAGCCGAGATATGTATTGTATAACTCTGAGAGGGCCCTTTTCCTCATTATAACATGTGCATCCTAAACATAAAGCCGAGATATGTATTGTATAACTCTGAGAGGGCCCTTTTCCTCATTATAACATGTGCATCCTAAACATAAAGCCGAGATATGTATTGTATAACTCTGAGAGGGCCCTTTCCTCATTATAACATAACTCTGAGAGGGCCCTTTTCCTCATTATAACATGTGCATCCTAAACATAAAGCCGAGATATGTATTGTATAACTCTGAGAGGGCCCTTTTCCTCATTATAACATGTTCATCCTAAACATAAAGCCGAGATATGTATTGTATAACTCTGAGAGGGCCCTTTCCTCATTATAACATAACTCTGAGAGGGCCCCTTTCCTCATTATAACATGTGCATCCTAAACATAAAGCCGAGATATGTATTGTATAACTCTGAGAGGGCCCTTTTCCTCATTATAACATGTGCATCCTAAACATAAAGCCGAGATATGTATTGTATAACTCTGAGAGGGCCCTTTTCCTCATTATAACATGTTCATTCCTAAACATAAAGCCGAGATATGTATTGTATAACTCTGAGAGGGCCCTTTTCCTCATTATAACATGTTCATCCTAAACATAAAGCTGAGATATGTATTGTATAACTCTGAGAGGGCCCTTTTCCTCACCCTGACAGCATTGTCACCATATTTATCGTGTTGACACAGAACGTGTTGTCTTCTGTTGCCTCTGCACTTTGTCTTTCAATGAATTAATGTGTTAATTAATATACAACAAAGAGGAAACAGAGTTGCTCACAGCCTCACAGCTGAGCCCCAACACCGCTCTGGAAATATTGGACATTATCCCCCTTGACCTGGTTCTGGGAGCGAGGCCCGTCTCTGAGAGAAGCAGTGCAACGTAGGAGAGGAAGGCCTGTGAAGGGAGGAATAGACGTCATCCCGACTACTAATGACCTCACAGTGACGAGGCCCGTCTCTGAGAGAAGCAGTGCAACGTGGGAGAGGAAGGCCTGTGAAGGGAGGAATAGACGTCATCCCAACTACTAATGACCTCACAGTGACGAGGCCCGTCTCTGAGAGAAGCAGTGCAACGTGGGAGAGGAAGGCCTGTGAAGGGAGGACGAGAGGTCATCCCAACTACTAATGACCTCACAGTCACGAGGCCCGTCTCTGAGAGGAGCAGTGCAACATGGGAGAGGAAGGCCTGTGAAGGGAGGACTAGACGTCATCCCAACTACTAATGACCTCACAGTGACTGGCTCTCCTCTCTGCCGTCCCCAGGGCTCTCTGAAAGGAACAACACAGTTCCTGAGTCACAAATGGCACCCTATTTCCTGAATAGTGCACTACTTTTGACCAGAGCCTGTAGGATAGTGCACTAAGTAGGGAATAGAGTGTCATTTGGGACTCCCATGTGGCTCTGAGGTTCTGTCACACTGAGAGAGGCAACTCAGAGAGAGAGAGAGAGAGAGAGAGAGAGAGAGAGAGAGAGAGAGAGAGAGAGAGGACGTTAGAGAGAGAGAGAGAGAGAGAGAGAGAGTGAGAGGGAGTTAGAGAGGGGGGGTGGTAGAGATAGAGAGAGAGAGAGAGAGAGAGGGGGTGAGAGAGAGAGAGAGAGAGAGAGAGAGAGAGAGAGAGAAAGAGGGGCCTCAGAGGAAACACAAGAACACAGAGTCCATGGTGTGCCTAAAATACCAGCCATAATGCACAGACTGACAAGACAGACAGACAGACACTCACACACATACCCACCAAAACACAACTTACACACACTCATTCATGTAAAAGACACAGCAGTGTCTTAACATTGACAGACAGCATCGTGCCAAGCAGCATCGTGCCAGGCCCTCCAGACTCCTGATGCTCTGATCTACACCCCAGGATAAAACCATTATGGAAATTCAACATGACTCATTCCCCTCACACACATCATCAGATCTTAAACATCTCTGGCCTCAGAGACTCCTCCCTCGTCTCCTCTACAGACTCCTCCCTCGTCTCCTCTAAAGACTCCTCCCTCGTCTTCTCTACAGACTCCTCCCTCGTCTCCTCTACAGACTCCTCCCTCGTCTCCTCTACAGACTCCTTCCTCGTCTTCTCTACAGACTCCTCCCTCGTCTCCTCTACAGACTCCTCCCTCGTCTCCTCTACAGACTCCTCCCTCGTCTTCTCTACAGACTCCTCCCTCGTCTCCTCTACAGACTCCTCCCTCGTCTCCTCTACAGACTCCTCCCTCGTCTTCTCTACAGACTCCTCCCTCGTCTCCTCTACAGACTCCTCCCTCGTCTCCTCTACAGACTCCTCCCTCGTCTCCTCTACAGACTCCTCCCTCGTCTCCTCTACAGACTCCTCCCTCGTCTCCTCTACAGACTCCTTCCTCGTCTTCTCTACAGACTCCTCCCTCGTCTCCTCTACAGACTCCTCTCTCGTCTCCTCTACAGACTCCTCCCTCGTCTCCTCTACAGACTCCTCCCTCGTCTCCTCTACAGACTCCTCCCTCGTCTTCTCTACAGACTCCTCCCTCGTCTCCTCTACAGACTCCTCCCTCGTCTCCTCTACAGACTCCTCCCTCGTCTCCTCTACAGACTCCTCCCTCGTCTTCTCTACAGACTCCTCCCTCGTCTCCTCTACAGACTCCTCCCTCGTCTCCTCTACAGACTCCTCCCTCGTCTTCTCTACAGACTCCTCCCTCGTCTCCTCTACAGACTCCTCCCTCGTCTCCTCTACAGACTCCTCCCTCGTCTCCTCTACAGACTCCTCCCTCGTCTCCTCTACAGACTCCTCCCTCGTCTTCTCTACAGACTCCTCACTCGTCTCCTCTACAGACTCCTCCCTCGTCTCCTCTACAGACTCCTCCCTCGTCTCCTCTACAGACTCCTCCCTCGTCTTCTCTACAGACTCCTCCCTCGTCTCCTCTACAGACTCCTCCCTCGTCTTCTCTACAGACTCCTCCCTCGTCTCCTCTACAGACTCCTCCCTCGTCTCCACTACAGACTCCTCCCTCGTCTCCTCTACAGACTCCTCCCTCGTATTCTCTTCAGACTCCTCCCTCGTCTCCTCTACAGACTCCTCCCTCGTCTCCTCTACAGACTCCTCCCTCGTCTCCTCTACAGACTCCTCCCTCGTCTCCTCTACAGACTCCTCCCTCGTCTCCTCTACCTACTCCACCCTCGTCTCCTCTACAGACTCCTCCCTCGTCTTCTCTATAAGACTCCTCCCTCGTCTTCTCTACAGACTCCTCCCTCGTCTTCTCTACAGACTCCTCCCTCGTCTCCTCTACAGACTCCTCCCTCGTCTTCTCTACAGACTCCTCCCTCGTCTTCTCTACAGACTCCTCCCTCGTCTTCTCTACAGACTCCTCCCTCGTCTTCTCTACAGACTCATCCCTCGTCTCCTCTACAGACTCCTTCCTCGTCTTCTCTACAGACTCCTCCCTCGTCTCCTCTACAGACTCCTCTCTCGTCTCCTCTACAGACTCCTCCCTCGTCTCCTCTACAGACTCCTCCCTCGTCTCCTCTACAGACTCCTCCCTCGTCTTCTCTACAGACTCCTCCCTCGTCTCCTCTACAGACTCCTCCCTCGTCTCCTCTACAGACTCCTCCCTCGTCTTCTCTACAGACTCCTCCCTCGTCTCCTCTACAGACTCCTCCCTCGTCTTCTCTACAGACTCCTCCCTCGTCTTCTCTACAGACTCCTCCCTCGTCTTCTCTACAGACTCCTCCCTCATCTTCTCTACAGACTCATCCCTCGTCTCCTCTACAGACTCCTCCCTCGTCTCCTCTACAGACTCCTCCCTCGTCTCCTCTACAGACTCCTCCCTCGTCTCCTCTACAGACTCCTCCCTCGTCTCCTCTACAGACTCCTCCCTCGTCTCCTCTACAGACTCCTCCCTCGTCTCCTCTACAGACTCCTCCCTCGTCTCCTCTACAGACTCCTCCCTCGTCTCCTCTACAGACTCCTCCCTCGTCTCCTCTACAGACTCCTCCCTCGTCTCCTCTATAGACTCCTCCCTCGTCTTCTCTACAGACTCCTCCCTCGTCTTCTCTACAGTGCACAGTATTGTAGCTGACAAATGGATGTGTAGAGATGGGAAATAAAGCCTCCATTTATTACCGCCTGAGTCAGAGGAGAGGGAAACAGGAGGGAAGGAGGAGGAGGAGGGAAGGAGAGAAGAAGAGAAGGATGACATTTTGATGGAGAGTGCTTAACGACCTGACACCCTGAGAGATGTTCACCAGCCTCTCCCGGCTCTGACATTACAACACAGGCACATATCCCAGATGAAAACCTCACCAGTCCTTCCTACAGACTAGACAAGACAGCAAGCCCCCCCCTCGTCGTTAAAGTTCCAACAGCATGTTGTTTAGCGATCCTAAAACTATTTGACTTCTGATTGCATCTGCTGCTTCAGGTACCAGACTCCTCTACGTTGCTGCTTCAGGTACCAGACTCCTCTACTTTGCTGCTTCAGGTACCAGACTCCTCTACTTTGCTGCTTCAGGTACCAGATTCCTCTACTTTGCTGCTTCAGGTACCAGACTCCTCTACGTTGCTGCTTCAGGTACCAGACTCCTCTACTTTGCTGCTTCAGGTACCAGACTCCTCTACTTTGCTGCTTCAGGTACCAGACTCCTCTACTTTGCTGCTTCAGGTACCAGATTCCTCTACTTTGCTGCTTCAGGTACCAGACTCCTCTACTTTGCTGCTTCAGGTACCAGACTCCTCTACTTTGCTGCTTCAGGTACCAGACTCCTCTACGTTGCTGCTTCAGGTACCAGACTCCTCTACTTTGCTGCTTCAGGTACCAGACTCCTCTACTTTGCTGCTTCAGGTACCAGACTCCTCTACTGTGCTGCTTCAGGTACCAGACTCCTCTACGTTGCTGCTTCAGGCACCAGACTCCTCTACTTTGCTGCTTCAGGTACCAGACTCCTCTACGTTGCTGCTTCAGCTACCAGACTCCTCTACGTTGCTGCTTCAGGCACCAGACTCCTCTACTGTGCTGCTTCAGGTACCAGACTCCTTTACGTTGCTGCTTCAGGTACCAGACTCCTCTACGTTGCTGCTTCAGGTACCAGACTCCTCTACTTTACTGCTTCAGCTACCAGACTCCTCTACGTTGCTGCTTCAGCTACCAGACTCCTCTACTGTGCTGCTTCAGGTATCTGATTCCTCTACTGTGCTGCTTCAGGTACCTGATTCCTCTACTGTGCTGCTTCAGGCACCAGACTCCTCTACTTTGCTGCTTCAGGTACCAGACTCCTCTACGTTGAAGTACCCGGGCTGACTAAATCCACCTGCTGTCTACTACCTACTGTCAACTGGAGGACAATACCTCTATTAAACAGTGATTAGAAAACAACAGAAAATATTTCCCTATCTGACATGAAGGAGTCGAGTGACAACAGAATAATCCCCGTGAGGTCCTGAAGGCCATGTCTACAGGCTCTGTGTCGTCTCTGTACTCACCCACAGCAGTATGGAAAGCCTGACTGCCTCCGCAAAGGAACGCCATGGCAGAGTCAGACCGTAGTCTGGCACGTCAGACTGTCCCTAGAGTCCGGCAGGATGAAACGACACAGACACCTGCTGTCCCAGGGCAGCTCTACCCCCTGGCTTCTGGACAGTCGTTTCCTCCTGCACCATAGCAGCGTTACTAAGCCCTCGGCCCACAGCCCTGGCTGAGTACACCACGACGAACACACACAGAGATAACGGGAGAACAACCCCGTCCAGTCAACCACATCTAGGTCTCCAAACGCAATGCCTCTCGACAAGAGTAGAGAGAGAGATGTAGCTGGTGATCCCGTTATGTTGCCTCCCTCCTCCCCCTCCTTCTCATCCTCCCTCCTCCTCCTCCTCCTCCTCCCCCTCCTCCCCCTCCTCCAGAACACTACTAGTTACTCAGCACAGCACTTATACACACCAGACAAAGAGGACTGGAAGAGAAAGTGGAGCGCACAAATTCCAGAGGCGTTCTGCAGGACGGAGCAGAGAAGAAGACAGGGATACAAATATGTATAAAGAGGAAAAGAGGCACTTTGAATCTCTCTGTCTTCAGGCCCTCTCCTGGGACTCTCTGTCTTCAGGCCCTCTCCTGGGACTCTCTGTCTTCAGGCCCTCTCCTGGGACTCTCTGTCTTCAGGCCCTCTCCTGGGACTCTCTGTTTTCAGGCCCTCTCATCGAATCTCTCTGTCTTCAGGCCCTCTCCTGGGACTCTCTGTCTTCAGGCCCTCTCATCGAATCTCTCTGTCTTCAGACCCTCTCCTGGGACTCTCTGTCTTCAGGCCCTCTCGTGAATCTCTCTGTCTTCAGGCCCTCTCCTGGGACTCTCTGTCTTCAGACCCTCTCCTGGGACTCTCTGTCTTCAGGCCCTCTCCTGAATATCTCTGTCTTCAGGCCCTCTACTGGGACTCTCTGTCTTCAGACCCTCTCCTGGGACTCTCTGTCTTCAGGCCCTCTCCTGAATCTCTCTGTCTTCAGGCCCTCTCCAGAATCTCTCTGTCTTCAGGCCCTCTCCTGAATCTCTCTGTCTTCAGGCCCTCTCCCGAATCTCTCTGTCTTCAGGTCCTCTCCCGAATCTCTCTGTCTTCAGGCCCTCTCCCGAATCTCTCTGTCTTCAGGCCCTCTCCTGAATCTCTCTGTCTTCAGGCCCTCTCCTGAATCTCTCTGTCTTCAGGCCCTCTCCTGGGACTCTCTGTCTTCAGACCCTCTCCTGGGACTCTCTGTCTTCAGACCCTCTCCTGGGACTCTCTGTCTTCAGGCCCTCTCCTGGGACTCTCTGTCTTCAGGCCCTCTCCTGGGACTCTCTGTCTTCAGGCCCTCTCCTGGGACTCTCTGTCTTCAGGCCCTCTCCTGGGACTCTCTGTCTTCAGGCCCTCTCCTGGGACTCTCTGTCTTCAGGCCCTCTCCTGGGACTCTCTGTCTTCAGGCCCTCTCCTGAATATCTCTGTCTTCAGGCCCTCTACTGGGACTCTCTGTCTTCAGACCCTCTCCTGGGACTCTCTGTCTTCAGGCCCTCTCCTGGGACTCTCTGTCTTCAGGCCCTCTCCTGGGACTCTCTGTCTTCAGGCCCTCTCCTGAATATCTCTGTCTTCAGGCCCTCTACTGGGACTCTCTGTCTTCAGACCCTCTCCTGGGACTCTCTGTCTTCAGGCCCTCTCCTGGGACTCTTTGTCTTCAGGCCCTCTCCTGGGACTCTCTGTCTTCAGGCCCTCTCCTGGAACTCTCTGTCTTCAGGCCCTTTCCTGGGACTCTCTGTCTTCAGGCCCTCTCCTGGGACTCTCTGTGGCTGACTAAGGGCAGGCCGAGGCAGGACACATGCGTGTGAGACAGTACTGGACTGGAGTCGACTAGTCAGCTAGTCAGAAACCACTGTGTCTTTCTGTGGTTCCCTAGACTCCACACGTTAGCAGAGAGAGGGAGCGGAGGAGAAGCCTGTGTGCTACTAAGTTTCTGTTAGCAGAGAGAGGGAGAAAAAGACTGTCCAACCCAATCAGCGTGACAGGAGAGTGGTGCACTGCACCTTGGGAGGATGTGGTGAGGTCTTTATTTTGAGCAGATGACCTCACACACTTTACAGTCCAACACATCACGCAACGAGCAAAGCACCCCTAGTGTATGTGTGTGTGTGTGTGTGTGTGTGTGTGTGTGTGTGTGTGTGTGTGTACTGTGCTGTTTCTATTTGTGAAACCATTTGGCCAGGACGAAGAATGAAAAGAAATAGAGTGAGGCAGTAGAGTGTCCTGTCTGTTTTCAGCTGAGAGGAGAGTGATGCAGTAGAGTGTCCTGTCTGTTTTCAGCTGAGAGGAGAGTGGTGAGGCAGTAGAGTGTCCTGTCTGTTTTCAGCTGAGAGGAGAGTGATGCAGTAGAGTGTCCTGTCTGTTTTCAGCTGAGAGGAGAGTGATGCAGTAGAGTGTCCTGTCTGTTTTCAGCTGAGAGGAGAGTGGTGAGGCAGTAGAGTGTCCTGTCTGGTTTCAGCTGAGAGGAGAGTGATGCAGTAGAGTGTCCTGTCTGTTTTCAGCTGAGAGGAGAGTGGTGAGGCAGTAGAGTGTCCTGTCTGTTTTCAGCTGAGAGGAGAGTGGTGAGGCAGTAGAGTGTCCTGTCTGTTTTCAGCTGAGAGGAGAGTGGTGAGGCAGTAGAGTGTCCTGTCTGTTTTCAGCTGAGAGGAGAGTGGTGAGGCAGTAGAGTGTCCTGTCTGGTTTCAGCTGAGAGGAGAGTCATGCAGTAGAGTGTCCTGTCTGGTTTCAGCTGAGAGGAGAGTGGTGAGGCAGTAGAGTGTCCTGTCTGTTTTCAGCTGAGAGGAGAGTGGTGAGGCAGTAGAGTGTCCTGTCTGTTTTCAGCTGAGAGGAGAGTGAGGCAGTAGAGTGTCCTGTCTGTTTTCAGCTGAGAGCAGAGTGATGCAGTAGAGTGTCCTGTCTGTTTTCAGCTGAGAGGAGAGTGATGAGGCAGTAGAGTGTCCTGTCTGGTTTCAGCTGAGAGGAGAGTGGTGAGGCAGTAGAGTGTCCTGTCTGTTTTCAGCTGAGAGGAGAGTGGTGAGGCAGTAGAGTGTCCTGTCTGTTTTCAGCTGAGAGGAGAGTGGTGAGGCAGTAGAGTGTCCTGTCTGGTTTCAGCTGAGAGGAGAGTCATGCAGTAGAGTGTCCTGTCTGGTTTCAGCTGAGAGGAGAGTCATGCAGTAGAGTGTCCTGTCTGTTTTCAGCTGAGAGGAGAGTCATGCAGTAGAGTGTCCTGTCTGTTTTCAGCTGAGAGGAGAGTGATGCAGTAGCGTGTCCTGTCTGGTTTCAGCTGAGAGGAGAGTCATGCAGTAGAGTGTCCTGTCTGGTTTCAGCTGAGAGGAGAGTCATGAGGCAGTAGAGTGTCCTGTCTGTTTTCAGCTGAGAGGAGAGTGGTGAGGCAGTAGAGTGTCCTGTCTGTTTTCAGCTGAGAGGAGAGTCATGCAGTAGAGTGTCCTGTCTGTTTTCAGCTGAGAGGAGAGTCATGCAGTAGAGTGTCCTGTCTGTTTTCAGCTGAGAGGAGAGTGGTGAGGCAGTAGAGTGTCCTGTCTGTTTTCAGCTGAGAGGAGAGTGGTGAGGCAGTAGAGTGTCCTGTCTGTTTTCAGCTGAGAGGAGAGTGGTGAGGCAGTAGAGTGTCCTGTCTGGTTTCAGCTGAGAGGAGAGTGGTGAGGCAGTAGAGTGTCCTGTCTGTTTTCAGCTGAGAGCAGAGTGGTGAGGCAGTAGAGTGTCCTGTCTGTTTTCAGCTGAGAGGAGAGTGGTGAGGCAGTAGAGTGTCCTGTCTGTTTTCAGCTGAGAGGAGAGTGGTGAGGCAGTAGAGTGTCCTGTCTGTTTTCAGCTGAGAGGAGAGTGGTGAGGCAGTAGAGTGTCCTGTCTGGTTTCAGCTGAGAGGAGAGTGGTGAGGCAGTAGAGTGTCCTGTCTGTTTTCAGCTGAGAGGAGAGTGAGGCAGTAGAGTGTCCTGTCTGTTTTCAGCTGAGAGGAGAGTCATGCAGTAGAGTGTCCTGTCTGTTTTCAGCTGAGAGGAGAGTGGTGAGGCAGTAGAGTGTCCTGTCTGTTTTCAGCTGAGAGGAGAGTGATGCAGTAGAGTGTCCTGTCTGTTTTCAGCTGAGAGGAGAGTGGAGAGGCAGTAGAGTGTCCTGTCTGTTTTCAGCTGAGAGGAGAGTGGTGAGGCAGTAGAGTGTCCTGTCTGTTTTCAGCTGAGAGGAGAGTCATGCAGTAGAGTGTCCTGTCTGTTTTCAGCTGAGAGGAGAGTGGTGAGGCAGTAGAGTGTCCTGTCTGTTTTCAGCTGAGAGGAGAGTGGTGAGGCAGTAGAGTGTCCTGTCTGTTTTCAGCTGAGAGGAGAGTCATGCAGTAGAGTGTCCTGTCTGTTTTCAGCTGAGAGGAGAGTCATGCAGTAGAGTGTCCTGTCTGTTTTCAGCTGAGAGGAGAGTGGTGAGGCAGTAGAGTGTCCTGTCTGTTTTCAGCTGAGAGGAGAGTGGTGAGGCAGTAGAGTGTCCTGTCTGGTTTCAGCTGAGAGGAGAGTGATGCAGTAGAGTGTCCTGTCTGTTTTCAGCTGAGAGGAGAGTGATGCAGTAGAGTGTCCTGTCTGTTTTCAGCTGAGAGGAGAGTGGTGAGGCAGTAGAGTGTCCTGTCTGTTTTCAGCTGAGAGGAGAGTGATGCAGTAGAGTGTCCTGTCTGTTTTCAGCTGAGAGGAGAGTGGTGAGGCAGTAGAGTGTCCTGTCTGTTTTCAGCTGAGAGGAGAGTGATGCAGTAGAGTGTCCTGTCTGTTTTCAGCTGAGAGGAGAGTGAGGCAGTAGAGTGTCCTGTCTGTTTTCAGCTGAGAGGAGAGTGGTGAGGCAGTAGAGTGTCCTGTCTGTTTTCAGCTGAGAGGAGAGTGGTGAGGCAGTAGAGTGTCCTGTCTGTTTTCAGCTGAGAGGAGAGTGGTGAGGCAGTAGAGTGTCCTGTCTGTTTTCAGCTGAGAGGAGAGTGGTGAGGCAGTAGAGTGTCCTGTCTGTTTTCAGCTGAGAGCAGAGTGGTGAGGCAGTAGAGTGTCCTGTCTGTTTTCAGCTGAGAGGAGAGTGATGCAGTAGAGTGTCCTGTCTGGTTTCAGCTGAGAGGAGAGTGATGAGGCAGTAGAGTGTCCTGTCTGTTTTCAGCTGAGAGGAGAGTGATGCAGTAGAGTGTCCTGTCTGGTTTCAGCTGAGAGGAGAGTGATGAGGCAGTAGAGTGTCCTGTCTGTTTTCAGCTGAGAGGAGAGTCATGCAGTAGAGTGTCCTGTCTGGTTTCAGCTGAGAGGAGAGTGGTGAGGCAGTAGAGTGTCCTGTCTGTTTTCAGCCGAGAGGAGAGTGGTGATGCAGTAGAGTGTCCTGTCTGGTTTCAGCTGAGAGGAGAGTCATGCAGTAGAGTGTCCTGTCTGGTTTCAGCTGAGAGGAGAGTGGTGAGGCAGTAGAGTGTCCTGTCTGTTTTCAGCTGAGAGGAGAGTGGTGAGGCAGTAGAGTGTCCTGTCTGGTTTCAGCTGAGAGGAGAGTGGTGAGGCAGTAGAGTGTCCTGTCTGGTTTCAGCTGAGAGGAGAGTGGTGAGGCAGTAGAGTGTCCTGTCTGGTTTCAGCTGAGAGCAGAGTGGTGAGGCAGTAGAGTGTCCTGTCTGTTTTCAGCTGATAGCAGAGTGGTGAGGCAGTAGAGTGTCCTGTCTGGTTTCAGCTGATAGCAGAGTGGTGAGGCGGGATGTCCAGGGATTACAGCCCCTTAAATTTTAACATGGGCGGCTCCGCGAGTCACTTCGAGGAAGACTCAATAAAGAACGCTTCGCTGGAGATGGGACTAGGGCTGGGGTGGTGGGGGAGAGGGGGAGAGAGGGGGGGGAGGGGGAGAGAGGGGGGGGTAACTTTACTGGAGATGGGACTAGGGCTGGAGTGGTGGGGGAGAGGGGGAGATAGCTTTACTGGTGATGGGACTAGGGCTGGGGTGGTGGGGGAGAGGGGGAGAGAGGGGGAGGGATAGCTTCCCTGGAGATGGGACTAGGGCTGGGGTGGTGGGGGAGAGGGGGAGAGAGGGGGGGGGTAGCTTCCCTGGAGATGGGACTAGGGCTGGGGTGGTGGGGGAGAGGGGGAGAGAGGGGGAGAGGGGGATAGCTTTACTGGTGATGGGACTAGGGCTGGGGTGGTGGGGGAGAGAGTGAGAGAGGGAGAGGGGAGAGAGAGAGATAACTTTACTGGTGATGGGACTTGGGCTGGGGTGGTGGGGGAGAGGGGATAGAGGGAGATGGGGAGAGGGGGAGAGAGGGAGAGAGAGGGAGAGAGAGGAAGAGGGAGAGAGAGGGAGAGAGAGGGAGAGGGGATAGAGGGAGATGAGGAGAGGGAGAGGGGAGAGAGGGAGAGGGAGAGAGAAGGAGAGGGGATAGCGGGAGATGGGGAGAGGGATATGGGGAGAGGGAGAGGGGAGAGAGGGAGAGGGGAGAGAGGGAGAGGGGGAGAGGGGATAGAGGGAGATGGGGGGAGGGAGATGGGGAGAGGGAGATGGGGAGAGAGGGAGAGGGGATAGAGGGAGATGGGGAGAGGGAGATGGGGAGAGGGAGAGAGGGAGATGGGGAGAGGGAGAGGGGATAGAGGGAGATGGGGAGAGGGGAGAGAGGGAGAGGGGAGCGAGGGAGAGAGAGGGAGAGGGGATAGAGGGAGATGGGGAGAGGGAGAGGGGATAGAGGGAGATGGGATAGAGGGAGATGGGGAGAGGGATAGGGGAGAGAGGGAGAGGGGATAGAGGGAGATGGGGAGAGGGAGAGGGGATAGAGGGAGATGGGGAGAGGGAGAGGGGATAGAGGGAGATGGGGAGAGGGAGAGGGGATAGAGGGAGAGGGGATAGAGGGAGATGGGGAGAGGGAGAGGGGATAGAGGGAGATGGGGAGAGGGATAGGGGAGAGAGGGAGAGGGGATAGAGGGAGATGGGGAGAGGGAGATGGGGAGACAAAAAAACAGAGCAAACTAGAATGCTATTTGGCCCTACACAGAGAGTACACAGCGGCAGAATACCTGACCACTGTGACTGACCCAAAATTAAGGAAAGCTTTGACTATGTACAGACTCAGTGAGCATAGCCTTGCTATTGAGAAAGGCCACCGTAGGCAGACATGGCTCTCAAGAGATGACAGGCTATGTGCTCACTTCCCACAAAATGAGGTGGAAACTGAGCTGCACTTCCTAACCTCCTGCCCAATGTATGACCATATTAGAGAGACATATTTCCCTCAGATTACACAGATCCACAAAGAATTCGAAAACAAATCCAATTTTTAAAAACTCCCATATCTACTGGGTGAAATACCACAGTGTGCCATCACAGCAGCAAGATTTGTGACCTGTTGCCACGAGAAAAGGGCAACCAGTGAAGAACAAACACCACTGTAAATACAACCCATATTTATGCTTATTTATTTTAAAACACTGTATATATATAACATGACATTTGTAATGTCTTTATTGTTATGAAAATTCTGTATGTGTAATGTTTACTGTTAATTTTTATTGTTTTTCACTTTATATATTAACTTTATATATTATCTACCTCACTTGCTTTGGCAATGTTAACACATGTTTCCCATGCCAATAAAGCCCCTTGAATTGAATTAAAAAATTGAATTGAGAGAGAGAGACAGAGAGACAGAGAGAGAGAGAGAGAGAGAGAGAGAGAGAGAGAGAGAGAGAGAGAGAGAGAGAGAGACAGAGACAGAGACAGAGACAGAGACAGAGAGAGAGAGACAGAGAGAGAGACAGAGACAGAGACAGAGACAGAGGGAGACAGAGACAGAGAGAGAGAGAGAGAGAGAGAGAGAGAGACAGAGACAGAGACAGAGAGAGAGAGACAGAGAGAGAGACAGAGACAGAGAGAGAGGGAGAGAGAGAGAGACCGAGAGAGAGACAGAGAGAGAGAGAGAGAGAGACGCAGGGCTGATAACAGTGTTATCTCTGAGAGGTAGAGACGTAGGGCTGATAACAGAGTTATCTCTGAGAGGTAGAGACGGAGGGCTGATAACAAAGGTATCTCTGAGAGGTAGAGATGCAGGGCTGATAACAGTGTTATCTCTGAGAGGTAGAGACGTAGGGCTGATAACAGAGTTATCTCTGAGAGGTAGAGACGGAGGGCTGATAACAGAGGTATCTCTGAGAGGTAGAGATGCATGGCTGATAACAGTGTTATCTCAGGGCAGCAGTAGCAGAACACAGTGTAGGAGTCAACATCATTGTTTTCAGAACTCTCTAGCAGGAGAATTGATAAGGCCTCTACTCTGTCTACAGCACCATCACTCTCCCTGCAGACAGACAGATCATACTCCTGAGGGGGGGTGTGTGTTGTGTGTGTGTGTGTGTGTGTGTGTGTGTGTGTGTGTGTGTGTGTGTGTGTTTACTCCATTTTAAATGGATGTATCTCCAATGAGGCCATGTAATCCTATGCAGTCCCTCATCTGCCTTCCTGCCCAGCTCAATGTGAAATGAGCAATAAATACAAATGCTTGTTTCCCTCATCTCGTTCTGTATCATTCCATCTCCAGGCTAGGAAATAATAACCATGATGGAGATAATAACCATGAAGGAGATAATAACCAGTAAGGAGATAATAACCAGGAATGAGATACTAACCAGGGCGGAGATAATAACCATAATTGAGATAATAACCAGAATGGAGATAATAACCAGGGAGGAGATAATAACCCGTAATGAGATAATAACCAGAATGGAGATAATAACCAGGAATGAGATAATAACCAGGAAGGAGATAATAACCAGGAAGGAGATAATAACCAGGAAGGAGATAATAACCAGGAAGGAGATAATAACCAGGAAGGAGATAATATGCTGGAAGGAGATTGTAACTAGGAAGGATATAATAACCAGGACATATATAATAACCAGGATGGAGATAATAACCAGGAAGGAGATAATAACCAGGAAGGAGATAATAACCAGGAAGGAGATAATAACCAGGGATGAGATGATAACCAGGAAGGAGATAATAACCAGGAAGGAGATAATAACCAGGAAGGAGATAATAACCAGGGATGAGATAATAACCAGGAAGGAGATAATAACCATGAAGAAGATAATAAACAGGAAGGAGATAATAACCAGGAAGGAGATAATAACCAGGGATGAGATAATAACCAGGAAGGAGATAATATGCTGGAAGGAGATTGTAACTAGGACGGAGATAATAACCAGAATGAGATAATAACCAGGAATACAAAACTGATTTTAAAAAGCAAATACCTGCTTAAACAACATGAAAGTGAACATGAAGCACAGCCTTGGTCACCAATCTCTCCGTGATAAACAGTTATCTAGGTTATCATGTCATACTGGGTTACCAATCTCTCCGTGATAAACAGTTCTCTAAGTTATCATGTCATACTGGGTTACCAATCTCTCTGTGATAAACAGTTATCTAAGTTATCATGTCATACTGGGTTACCAATCTCTCTGTGATAAACAGTTATCTAAGTTATCATGTCATACTGGGTTACCAATCTCTCCGTGATAAACAGAGTTCACTGCACATCGAGAGCAGAGAGCTGCTCGTTCTCTAAGTTATCATGTCATACTGGGTCACCAATCTCTCCGTGATAAACAGTTATCTAAGTTATCATGTCATACTGGGTCACCATGCAGTCACATCTAGACCAGTCAGTCTCTAAGTTATCATGTCATACTGGGTCACCATGCAGTCACATCTAGACCAGTCAGTCTCTAGGCTATCATGTCATACTGGGTCACCATGCAGTCACATCTAGACCAGTCAGTCTCTAGGCTATCATGTCATACTGGGTCACCATGCAGTCACATCTAGACCAGTCAGTCTCTAAGTTATCATGTCATACTGGGTCACCATGCAGTCACATCTAGACCAGTCGTTCTCTAAGTTATCATGTCATACTGGGTCACCATGCAGTCACATCTAGACCAGTCAGTCTCTAGGCTATCATGTCATACTGGGTCACCATGCAGTCACATCTAGACCAGTCAGTCTCTAGGCTATCATGTCATACTGGGTCACCATGCAGTCACATCTAGACCAGTCAGTCTCTAGGCTATCATGTCATACTGGGTCACCATGCAGTCACATCTAGACCAGTCAGTCTCTAGGCTATCATGTCATACTGGGTCAACATGCAGTCACATCTAGACCAGTCAGTCTCTAAGTTATCATGTCATACTGGGTCACCATGCAGTCACATCTAGACCAGTCAGTCTCTAAGTTATCATGTCATACTGGGTCACCATGCAGTCACATCTAGACCAGTCAGTCTCTAAGTTATCATGTCATACTGGGTCACCATGCAGTCACATCTAGACCAGTCAGTCTCTAAGTTATCATGTCATACTGGGTCACCATGCAGTCACATCTAGACCAGTCGTTCTCTAAGTTATCATGTCATACTGGGTCACCATGCAGTCACATCTAGACCAGTCAGTCTCTAAGTTATCATGTCATACTGGGTCACCATGCAGTCACATCTAGACCAGTCGTTCTCTAAGTTATCATGTCATACTGGGTCACCATGCAGTCACATCTAGACCAGTTGTTCTCTAAGTTATCATGTCATACTGGGTCACCATGCAGTCACATCTAGACCAGTCAGTCTCTAAGTTATCATGTCATACTGGGTCACCATGCAGTCACATCTAGACCAGTCGTTCTCTAAGTTATCATGTCATACTGGGTCACCATGCAGTCACATCTAGACCAGTCGTTCTCTAAGTTATCATGTCATACTGGGTCACCATGCAGTCACATCTAGACCAGTCGTTCTCTAAGTTATCATGTCATACTGGGTCACCATGCAGTCACGTCTAGACCAGTCGTTCTCTAAGTTATCATGTCATACTGGGTCACCATGCAGTCACATCTAGACCAGTTGTTCTCTAAGTTATCATGTCATACTGGGTCACCATGCAGTCACATCTAGACCAGTTGTTCTCTAAGTTATCATGTCATACTGGGTCACCATGCAGTCACATCTAGACCAGTCAGTCTCTAAGTTATCATGTCATACTGGGTCACCATGCAGTCACATCTAGACCAGTCAGTCTCTAAGTTATCATGTCATACTGGGTCACCATGCAGTCACATCTAGACCAGTCGTTCTCTAGGTTATCATGTCATACTGGTCACCATGCAGTCACATCTAGACCAGTCAGTCTCTAAGTTATCATGTCATACTGGGTCACCATGCAGTCACATCTAGACCAGTCAAGTCTCTAAGTTATCATGTCATACTGGGTCACCATGCAGTCACATCTAGACCAGTCAAGTCTCTAAGTTATCATGTCATACTGGGTCACCATGCAGTCACATCTAGACCAGTCAGTCTCTAAGTTATCATGTCATACTGGGTCACCATGCAGTCACATCTAGACCAGTCAGTCTCTAAGTTATCATGTCATACTGGGTCACCATGCAGTCACATCTAGACCAGTCAAGTCTCTAAGTTATCATGTCATACTGGGTCACCATGCAGTCACATCTAGACCAGTCAAGTCTCTAAGTTATCATGTCATACTGGGTCACCATGCAGTCACATCTAGACCAGTCAGTCTCTAAGTTATCATGTCATACTGGGTCACCATGCAGTCACATCTAGACCAGTCAAGTCTCTAAGTTATCATGTCATACTGGGTCACCATGCAGTCACATCTAGACCAGTCAGTCTCTAGGCTATCATGTCATACTGGGTCACCATGCAGTCACATCTAGACCAGTCAGTCTCTAAGTTATCATGTCATACTGGGTCACCATGCAGTCACATCTAGACCAGTCAGTCTCTAAGTTATCATGTCATACTGGGTCACCATGCAGTCACATCTAGACCAGTCAAGTCTCTAAGTTATCATGTCATACTGGGTCACCATGCAGTCACATCTAGACCAGTCGTTCTCTAAGTTATCATGTCATACTGGGTCACCATGCAGTCACATCTAGACCAGTCAAGTCTCTAAGTTATCATGTCATACTGGGTCACCATGCAGTCACATCTAGACCAGTCAGTCTCTAGGCTATCATGTCATACTGGGTCACCATGCAGTCACATCTAGACCAGTCAAGTCTCTAAGTTATCATGTCATACTGGGTCACCATGCAGTCACATCTAGACCAGTCAGTCTCTAAGTTATCATGTCATACTGGGTCACCATGCAGTCACATCTAGACCAGTCAGTCTCTAAGTTATCATGTCATACTGGGTCACCATGCAGTCACATCTAGACCAGTCAAGTCTCTAAGTTATCATGTCATACTGGGTCACCATGCAGTCACATCTAGACCAGTCGTTCTCTAAGTTATCATGTCATACTGGGTCACCATGCAGTCACATCTAGACCAGTCAAGTCTCTAAGTTATCATGTCATACTGGGTCACCATGCAGTCACATCTAGACCAGTCAAGTCTCTAAGTTATCATGTCATACTGGGTCACCATGCAGTCACATCTAGACCAGTCGTTCTCTAAGTTATCATGTCATACTGGGTCACCATGCAGTCACATCTAGACCAGTCAAGTCTCTAAGTTATCATGTCATACTGGGTCACCATGCAGTCACATCTAGACCAGTCAAGTCTCTAAGTTATCATGTCATACTGGGTCACCGTGCAGTCACATCTAGACCAGTCAAGTCTCTAAGTTATCATGTCATACTGGGTCACCATGCAGTCACATCTAGACCAGTCGTTCTCTAAGTTATCATGTCATACTGGGTCACCATGCAGTCACATCTAGACCAGTCGTTCTCTAAGTTATCATGTCATACTGGGTCACCGTGCAGTCACATCTAGACCAGTTGTTCTCTAAGTTATCATGTCATACTGGGTCACCATGCAGTCACATCTAGACCAGTCGTTCTCTAAGTTATCATGTCATACTGGGTCACCATGCAGTCACATCTAGACCAGTCAGTCTCTAGGTTATCATGTCATACTGGGTCACCATGCAGTCACATCTAGACCAGTCAGTCTCTAAGTTATCATGTCATACTGGGTCACCGTGCAGTCACATCTAGACCAGTCAGTCTCTAAGTTATCATGTCATACTGGGTCACCATGCAGTCACATCTAGACCAGTCAGTCTCTAAGTTATCATGTCATACTGGGTCACCATGCAGTCACATCTAGACCAGTCAGTCTCTAAGTTATCATGTCATACTGGGTCACCATGCAGTCACATCTAGACCAGTCAAGTCTCTAAGTTATCATGTCATACTGGGTCACCATGCAGTCACATCTAGACCAGTCAGTCTCTAAGTTATCATGTCATACTGGGTCACCATGCAGTCACATCTAGACCAGTCAGTCTCTAGGCTATCATGTCATACTGGGTCACCATGCAGTCACATCTAGACCAGTCGTTCTCTAAGTTATCATGTCATACTGGGTCACCATGCAGTCACATCTAGACCAGTCAGTCTCTAAGTTATCATGTCATACTGGGTCACCATGCAGTCACATCTAGACCAGTCAGTCTCTAAGTTATCATGTCATACTGGGTCACCATGCAGTCACATCTAGACCAGTCAGTCTCTAGGTTATCATGTCATACTGGGTCACCATGCAGTCACATCTAGACCAGTCAGTCTCTAAGTTATCATGTCATACTGGGTCACCATGCAGTCACATCTAGACCAGTCAGTCTCTAGGTTATCATGTCATACTGGGTCACCATGCAGTCACATCTAGACCAGTCAGTCTCTAAGTTATCATGTCATACTGGGTCACCATGCAGTCACATCTAGACCAGTCAGTCTCTAAGTTATCATGTCATACTGGGTCACCATGCAGTCACATCTAGACCAGTCAGTCTCTAAGTTATCATGTCATACTGGGTCACCATGCAGTCACATCTAGACCAGTCAGTCTCTAAGTTATCATGTCATACTGGGTCACCATGCAGTCACATCTAGACCAGTCGTTCTCTAAGTTATCATGTCATACTGGGTCACCATGCAGTCACATCTAGACCAGTCAAGTCTCTAAGTTATCATGTCATACTGGGTCACCATGCAGTCACATCTAGACCAGTCGTTCTCTAAGTTATCATGTCATACTGGGTCACCATGCAGTCACATCTAGACCAGTCGTTCTCTAAGTTATCATGTCATACTGGGTCACCATGCAGTCACATCTAGACCAGTCAGTCTCTAAGTTATCATGTCATACTGGGTCACCATGCAGTCACATCTAGACCAGTCAGTCTCTAAGTTATCATGTCATACTGGGTCACCATGCAGTCACATCTAGACCAGTCAGTCTCTAAGTTATCATGTCATACTGGGTCACCATGCAGTCACATCTAGACCAGTCAGTCTCTAAGTTATCATGTCATACTGGGTCACCATGCAGTCACATCTAGACCAGTCAAGTCTCTAAGTTATCATGTCATACTGGGTCACCATGTAGTCACATCTAGACCAGTCAGTCTCTAGGTTATCATGTCATACTGGGTCACCATGCAGTCACATCTAGACCAGTCAGTCTCTAGGCTATCATGTCATACTGGGTCACCATGCAGTCACATCTAGACCAGTCAGTCTCTAAGTTATCATGTCATACTGGGTCACCATGCAGTCACATCTAGACCAGTCAGTCTCTAGGCTATCATGTCATACTGGGTCACCATGCAGTCACATCTAGACCAGTCGTTCTTTATTTATTAATTTATATTTCACCTTTATTTAACCAGGTAGACCAGATCACCTTTATTTAACCAGGTAGACCAGATCACCTTTATTTAACCAGGTAGACCAGATCACCTTTATTTAACCAGGTAGACCAGATCACCTTTATTTAACCAGGTAGACCAGATCACCTTTATTTAACCAGGTAGACCAGTTGAGAACACCTTTATTTAACCAGGTAGACCAGATCACCTTTATTTAACCAGGTAGACCAGATCACCTTTATTTAACCAGGTAGACCAGATCACCTTTATTTAACCAGGTAGACCAGATCACCTTTATTTAACCAGGTAGACCAGATCACCTTTATTTAACCAGGTAGACCAGATCACCTTTATTTAACCAGGTAGACCAGATCACCTTTATTTAACCAGGTAGACCAGATCACCTTTATTTAACCAGGTAGACCAGATCACCTTTATTTAACCAGGTAGACCAGATCACCTTTATTTAACCAGGTAGACCAGATCACCTTTATTTAACCAGGTAGACCAGATCACCTTTATTTAACCAGGTAGACCAGATCACCTTTATTTAACCAGGTAGACCAGATCACCTTTATTTAACCAGGTAGACCAGATCACCTTCATTTAACCAGGTAGACCATATCACCTTTATTTAACCAGGTAGACCATATCACCTTTATTTAACCAGGTAGACCATATCACCTTTATTTAACCAGGTAGACCAGATCACCTTTATTTAACCAGGTAGACCAGATCACCTTTATTTAACCAGGTAGACCAGATCACCTTTATTTAACCAGGTCGACCAGATCACCTTTATTTAACCAGGTCGACCAGATCACCTTTATTTAACCAGGTCGACCAGATCACCTTCATTTAACCAGGTAGGCTAGTTGAGAACACCTTTATTTAACCAGGTAGGCTAGTTGAGAACACCTTTATTTAACCAGGTAGGCTAGTTGAGAACAAGTTCTCATTTACAACTGTGACCTGGCCAAGATAAAGCATAGCAGTTTGACACAAACAACAACACAGAGTTACACATGGAGTAAAACAAACATACAATCAATAATACAGTAGAACAAGTCTATATACAGTATGTGCAAATGAGGTAGGATAAGAGAGGTAAGGCAATAAATAGGCCATAGTGGCGAAGTAATTACAATATAGCAATTAAACACTGGAATGGTAGAATGTGCAGAAGATGAATGTGCAAGTAGAGATACTGGGGTGCAAAGGAGCAAGATAAATAAATAAATACAGTATGGGGATGAGGTAGATTGGATGGGCTATTTACAGATGGGCTATTTTCAGATGGGCTATGTACAGGTGCAGTAATCTGTGAGCTGCTCTGACAGCTGGTGCTTAAAGCTAGTGAGGGAGTGTTTCCAGTTTCAGAGATTTTTGTAATTCGTTCCAGTCATTGGCAGCAGAGAACTGGAAGGAGACGCGGCCAAAGGAATAATTGGTTTTGGGGGTGACCAGAGAGATATACCTGCTGAAGCGCGTGTTATGGTTGGTTGCTGCTATGGTGACCAGTGAGCTGAGATAAGGGGGACTTTACCTAGCAGGGTCTTGTAGATGACCTGGAGCCAGTGGGTTTGGCGACAGATATGTAGTGAGGACCAGCCAACGAGAGCGTACAGGTCGCAGTGGTGGGTAGTATATGGGGCTTTGGTGACAAAACGGATGGCACTGTGATAGACTGCATCCAATTTGTTGAGTAGAGTGTTGGAGGCTATTTTGTAAATGACATCGCCCGAAGTCGAGGCTCTCTAAATTATCATGTCATAGTGGGTCACCAGTCAGTCACTTGAGTCTGAAGTCAGCTTTAATGTGGAAGAGTCCCTCTATCTCTGACATTAAGAGAAACATACAGGGACAACGTGCATCAGGATCCCTTTGATTGGGTGGAATCTATACACCACACACACACAGGTAGACCAGCTCAGAGATTAACAAACAGGTAGACCAGCTCAGAGATTAACACACAGGTAGACCAGCTCAGAGATTAACACACAGGTAGACCAGCTCAGAGATTAACACACAGGTAGACCAGCTCAGAGATTAACACACAGGTAGACCAGCTCAGAGAATAACACACAGGTAGACCAGTTCAGAGAATAACACATAGGTAGACCAGCTCAGAGATTAACAGAGATTTAGACCAGCTCAGAGAATAACACACAGGTAGACCAGCTCAGAGATTAACACAGTACCACAACTGGAGGGGGAAAAAGCAGGGACAGAGAGAAAGAGAGAGAAAGAGAAAGAGAGAGAGAGAGAGAGAAAGAGAGAGAGAGAGAGAGAGAGAGAGAGAGAGAGAGAAAGAGAGAGAGATAGATAGATAGATAGATAGATAGATAGATAGATAGATAGATAGATAGATAGATAGATAGATAGATAGATAGATAGATAGAGAGAGATAGAGATGTTTAACATGACTGAGTGGCCCTCCATCCTCCTCTTAAGTGTTCAGTGCTGCACCTCTGACTCCTCCATCTTTCACCCTCAACACTGTCCTGGAAGCACCAGTAGCACCCTATTTCTTATATATAGTGCCCTGTGTTTTACTAGAGCCCTACGAGTAATATTATGCCATTTGGGACACAGGTAAATAAATCCACAAACCCCTTTCAACCTCTCCCCGTTCTCAAAATGGGAGGGGGAACACTCTTGCCCTTCTCTAAATGGGAGAGAAACCTCCTCCCCTTCTCTAAATGGGAGAGGGAAAACTCCTCCCCTTCTATAAATGGGAGAGGGAAAACTCCTCCCCTTCTATAAATGGGAGAGGGAAAGCTCCTCCCCTTCTATAAATGGGAGCGGGAAAGCTTCTCCCCTTCTATAAATGGGAGCAGGAAAGCTCCTCCCCTTCTATAAATGGGAGAGGGAAAGCTCCTCCCCTTCTATAAATGGGAGCGGGAAAGCTCCTCCCCTTCTATAAATGGGAGCGGGAAAGCTCCTCCCCTTCTATAAATGGGAGAGGGAAAGCTCCTCCCCTTCGATAAATGGGAGAGGGAAAGCTCCTCCCCTTCTATAAATGGGAGCGGGAACACTCTTCCCCTTCTATAAATGGGAGAGAGAAACCTGTTTGTTTGTGTGTTGCTGTGTGTTGATGTGTGTGTGTGTGTGTGTGTGTGTGTGTGTTGATGTGTGTGTGTGTGTGTGTGTGTGTGTGTGTGTGTGTGTGTGTGTGTGTGATTTGGAAACACAGTTGTTTGTTCTCCCCCTGTGTTCCCCTGACAGATAGAACCAGGCAGAATGGAGGACTGAGACAGACAGAGAACATCCAACCCCATCCTGATAACGCAGAGCGCAGCATCATGCTCCGCAGGGCGCACACACACACACACACACACACACACAGAGCTGTGTTCCATGCTACGACACCAACGCTACCAGGGATTTTTCTGCTCTGAACTAAAAGCCCACACAGCCACTGGAAATGAACTAGTGGTGTGTGTGTGTGTGTATATATATATATATATATATATATATATATATATATATATATATATATATATATATATAATGTTACGTTTTCAGAAGTTAGTTTTCTTGTGCCAGGGGGGGTTCTCACTTTAATAGTGTGTTATCTCAGTAGTCAGCTCTAATAGATAGACATGGGGCCACTTGGGACAGATTCTATTCCCAACAGTGCCCTCCCTACCTTTGACCACACACACACACACACACACACACAGCTAACTCTTTCATCCTACAGTAAAACGGTCTGGTGTGCAGAGGAAGGATGTACCTATAGGTCTTCAGTCACTACATGTAGACATTAAAGAGCACTTTAAAGTGCTGCCAATATATATAAAGCCCCCCCCTGGCTAAGAGAGGCATCCATAGTATCTCTGTTAACTACAACACTGTCTCAGTCGTGTCTCCATTAGTATCTCTGTTAACTACAACTCTGTCTCAGTCGTGTCTCCATTAGTATCTCTGTTAACTACAACTCTGTCTCAGTCGTGACTCCATTAGTATCTCTGTTAACTACAACACTGTCTCAGTCGTGTCTCCATTAGTATCTCTGTTAACTACAACTCTGTCTCAGTCGTGACTCCATTAGTATCTCTGTTTATTAGTATCTCTGTCTCAGTAGTAACTCCATTAGTATCTCTGTTTATTAGTATCTCTGTCTCAGTAGTGACTCCATTAGTATCTCTGTCTCAGTAGTAACTCCATTAGTATCTCTGTTTATAAGTATCTCTGTCTCAGTCGTGACTCCATTAGTATCTCTGTTTATTAGTATCTCTGTCTCAGTAGTAACGCTGCTTATTAGTATCTCTGTCTCCATTAGCATCCCTGTTTAGTAGTATATCTGCCTCAGTAGTGACTCAATTAGTATCTCTGTTTATTAGTATCTCTGTCTTCATTAGTATCTCTGTTAACTACAACTCTGTCTCAGTCGTGACTCCATTAGTATCTCTGTTTATTAGTATCTCTGTCTTCATTAGTATCTCTGTTTATTAGTATCTCTGTCTCAGTAGTAACTCCATTAGTATCTCTGTTTATTAGTATCTCTGTCTTCATTAGTATCTGTGTTTATTAGTATCTCTGTCTCAGTAGTAACTCCATTAGTATCTCTGTTTATTAGTATCTCTGTCTCAGTAGTGACTCCATTAGTATCTCTGTTTATTAGTATATCTGTCTTCATTAGTATCTGTGTTTATTAGTATCTCTGTCTCAGTAGTAACTCCATTAGTATCTCTGTTTATTAGTATCTCTGTCTCAGTAGTGACTCCATTAGTATCTCTGTTTATTAGTATCTCTGTCTCAGTAGTGACTCCATTAGTATCTCTGTTTATTAGCATCTCTGTCTCAGTAGTGACTCCATTAGTATCTCTGTTTATTAGTATCTCTGTCTCAGTAGTAACTCCATTAGTATCTCTGTTTATTAGTATATCTGTCTCAGTAGTGACTCCATTAGTATCTCTGTTTATTAGTATCTCTGTCTTCATTAGTATCTCTGTTTATTAGTATCTCTGTCTCAGTAGTGACTCCATTAGTATCTCTGTTTATTAGTATCTCTGTCTCAGTAGTGACTCCATTAGTATCTCTGTTTATTAGCATCTCTGTCTCAGTAGTGACTCCATTAGTATCTCTGTTTATTAGTATCTCTGTCTCCATTAGTATCTCTGTTTATTAGTATCTCTGTCTTCATTAGTATCTCTGTTTATTAGCATCTCTGTCTCAGTAGTGACTCCATTAGTATTTCTGTTTATTAGTATCTCTGTCTCCATTAGTATCTCTGTTTATTAGTATCTCTGTCTTCATTAGTATCTCTGTTTATTAGCATCTCTGTCTCAGTAGTGACTCCATTAGTATCTCTGTTTATTAGTATCTCTGTCTCCATTAGTATCTCTGTTTATTAGTATCTCTGTCTCAGTAGTGACTCCATTAGTATCTCTGTTTATTAGCATCTCTGTCTCAGTAGTGACTCCATTAGTATCTCTGTTTATTAGTATCTCTGTCTCCATTAGTATCTCTGTTTATTAGTATCTCTGTCTCAGTCGTGACTCCATTAGTATCTCTGTTTATTAGTATCTCTGTTTATTAGTATCTCTGTTTATTAGCATCTCTGTCTCCATTAGTATCTCTGTTTATTAGTATCTCTGTCTCAGTAGTGACTCCATTAGTATCTCTGTTTATTAGTATCTCTGTTTATTAGTATCTCTGTATCCATTAGTATCTCTGTTTATTAGTATCTCTGCCTCAGTAGTGACTCCATTAGTATCTCTGTTTATTAGTATCTCTGTCTCCATTAGTATCTCTGTTTATTAGTATCTCTGTCTTCATTAGTATCTCTGTTTATTAGTATCTCTGTCTCAGTAGTGACTCCATTAGTATCTCTGTTTATTAGTATCTCTGTCTCCATTAGTATCTCTGTTTATTAGTATCTCTGCCTCAGTCGTGACTCCATTAGTATCTCTGTTTATTAGTCTCTCTGTCTCCATTAGTATCTCTGTTTATTAGTATCTCTGTCTCCATTAGTATCTCTGTTTATTAGTCTCTCTGTCTCCATTAGTATCTCTGTTTATTAGTCTCTCTGTCTCCATTAGTATCTCTGTTTATTAGTCTCTCTGCCTCAGTCGTGACTCCATTAGTATCTCTGTTTATATGACTCCCTCTGAGGGTCGATACTCTGTCTCCTCTAAGTAAAAATACAACTATTTTCTTACGCCTTGCAGATGGAAGTGTAGTTGTGTAGAGCAGTAGTCTCTCTCTAGACACGACTCAGACTGATTATTACAGTGGGATGTTGATGGAACAACAGTATGGAGTCTATAACTGGAGGCAATCAGCGCGTTGATCACCTCAGATATATGAGTCATCCTCCACAACACTATCACTCTGTAGAGTCCACAACACTATCACTCTGTAGAGTCCACATCACTATCACTCTGTAGAGTCCACATCACTATCACTCTGTAGAGTCCACAACACTATCACTCTGTAGAGTCCTCAACACTATCACTCTGTAGAGTCCACAACACTATCACTCTGTAGAGTCCACACCCACTATCACTCTGTAGAGTCCACACCACTATCACTCTGTAGAGTCCACACCACTATCACTCTGTAGAGTCCACATCACTATCACTCTGTAGAGTCCACACCACTATCACTCTGTAGAGTCCTCAACACTATCACTCTGTAAAGTCCTCAACACTATCACTCTGTAGAGTCCACACCACTATCACTCTGTAGAGTCCACAACACTATCACTCTGTAGAGTCCACAACACTATCACTCTGTAGAGTCCACACCACTATCACTCTGTAGAGTCCACAACACTATCACTCTGTAGAGTCCTCACCACTATCACTCTGTAGAGTCCACAACACTATCACTCTGTAGAGTCCTCAACACTATCACTATCACTCTGTAGAGTCCACAACGCTATCACTCTGTAGAGTCCACACCACTATCACTCTGTAGAGTCCACACCACTATCACTCTGTAGAGTCCACACCACTATCACTCTGTAGAGTCCACACCACTATCACTCTGTTGAGTCCACATCACTATCACTCTGTAGAGTCCACACCACTATCACTATGTAGAGTCCACACCACTATCACTCTGTAGAGTCCTCAACACTATCACTCTGTAGAGTCCACACCACTATCACTCTGTAGAGTCCACACCACTATCACTCTGTAGAGTCCACACCACTATCACTCTGTAGAGTCCACAACACTATCACTCTGTAGAGTCCACAACGCTATCACTCTGTAGAGTCCACAACACTATCACTCTGTAGAGTCCACAACACTATCACTCTGTAGAGTCCACATCACTATCACTCTGTAGAGTCCACATCACTATCACTCTGTAGAGTCCACACCACTATCACTCTGTAGAGTCCACAACACTATCACTCTGTAGAGTCCACACCACTATCACTCTGTAGAGTCCACACCAGTATCACTATGTAGAGTCCTCAACACTATCACTCTGTAGAGTCCACACCACTATCACTCTGTAGAGTCCTCAACACTATCACTCTGTAGAGTCCACACCACTATCACTCTGTAGAGTCCACAACACTATCACTCTGTAGAGTCCACACCACTATCACTCTGTAGAGTCCACACCAGTATCACTATGTAGAGTCCTCAACACTATCACTCTGTAGAGTCCACACCACTATCACTCTGTAGTCCACACCACTATCACTATGTAGAGTCCACACCACTATCACTCTGTAGTCCACACCACTATCACTCTGTAGAGTCCACACCACTATCACTCTGTAGAGTCCACAACACTATCACTCTGTAGAGTCCACACCACTATCACTCTGTAGAGTCCACACCACTATCACTCTGTAGAGTCCACAACACTATCACTCTGTAGAGTCCACACCACTATCAATCTGTAGAGTCCTCAACACTATCACTCTGTAGAGTCCACACCACTATCACTCTGTAGTCCACACCACTATCACTCTGTAGAGTCCACACCACTATCACTATGTAGAGTCCTCAACACTATCACTCTGTAGAGTCCACACCACTATCACTCTGTAGAGTCTACAACACTATCACTATGTAGATTCCACACCACTATCACTATGTAGAGTCCACACCACTATCACTATGTAGAGTCCCCAACACTATCACTCTGTAGAGTCCACACCACTATCACTCTGTAGAGTCCACACCACTATCACTCTGTAGAGTCCACAACACTATCACTCTGTAGAGTCCACAACACTATCACTCTGTAGAGTCCACACCACTATCACTCTGTAGAGTCCACAACACTATCACTCTGTAGAGTCCACACCACTATCACTCTGTAGAGTCCACACCACTATCACTCTGTAGAGTCCACAACACTATCACTCTGTAGAGTCCACACCACTATCACTCTGTAGAGTCCACAACACTATCACTCTGTAGAGTCCACACCACTATCACTCTGTAGAGTCCACAACACTATCACTCTGTAGAGTCCACACCACTATCACTCTGTAGAGTCCACACCACTATCACTCTGTAGAGTCCACAACACTATCACTCTGTAGAGTCTGGTTATCTAGTCTGGTTACCAGTCTCTAGTTAACATTCTACTCCTTGGTCTAGTCTGGTTACCAATCTCTAGTTAACATTCCACTCCTTGGTCTAGTCTGGTTACCAGTCTCTAGTTAACATTACACTCCTTGGTCTAGTCTGGTTACCAGTCTCTAGTTAACATTACACTCCTTGGTCTAGTCTGGTTACCAGTCTCTCTAGTTAATATTCCACTCCTTGGTCTAGTCTGGTTGTCTAGTCTAGTTATCTAGGCTGGTTACCAGTCTCTAGTTAACATTCCACTCCTTGGTCTAGTCTGGTTGTCTAGTCTGGTTATCTAGTCTGGTTACCAGTCTCTAGTTAACATTACACTCCTTGGTCTAGTCTGGTTGTCTAGTCTGGTTATCTAGTCTGGTTACCAGTCTCTAGTTAACATTACACTCCTTGGTCTAGTCTGGTTGTCTAGTCTGGTTATCTAGTCTGGTTACCAGTCTCTAGTTAACATTACACTCCTTGGTCTAGTCTGGTTGTCTAGTCTGGTTATCTAGTCTGGTTATCTAGTCTGGTTATCTAGTCTGGTTATCTAGTCTGGTTGTCTAGTCTGGTTACCAGTCTCTAGTTAACATTACACTCCTTGGTCTAGTCTGGTTGTCTAGTCTGGTTACCAGTCTCTAGTTAATATTCCACTCCTTGGTCTAGTCTGGTTGTCTAGTTTGGTTATCTAGTCTGGTTATCTAGTCTGGTTACCAGTCTCTAGTTAACATTACACTCCTTGGTCTAGTCTGGTTGTCTAGTCTGGTTATCTAGTCTGGTTACCAGTCTCTCTAGTTAATATTCCACTCCTTGGTCTAGTCTGGTTACCAGTCTCTAGTTAACATTACACTCATTGGTCTAGTCTGGTTACCAGTCTCTAGTTAATATTCCACTCCTTGGTCTAGTCTGGTTGTCTAGTCTGGTTATCTAGTCTGGTTACCAGTCTCTCTAGTTAATATTCCACTCCTTGGTCTAGTCTGGTTATCTAGTCTGGTTATCTAGTCTGGTTACCAGTCTCTAGTTAATATTCCACTCCTTGGTCTAGTCTGGTTGTCTAGTCTGGTTATCTAGTCTGGTTACCAGTCTCTCTAGTTAATATTCCACTCCTTGGTCTAGTCTGGTTATCTAGTCTGGTTATCTAGTCTGGTTACCAGTCTCTAGTTAATATTCCACTCCTTGGTCTAGTCTGGTTACCAGTCTCTAGTTAATATTCCACTCCTTGGTCTAGTCTGGTTACCAGTCTCTCTAGTTAATATTCCACTCCTTGGTCTAGTCTGGTTATCTAGTCTGGTTATCTAGTCTGGTTACCAGTCTCTGTAGTTAATATTCCACTCCTTGGTCTAGTCTGGTTATCTAGTCTGGTTGTCTAGTCTGGTTACCAGTCTCTAGTTAACATTCCACTCCTTGGTCTAGTCTGGTTATCTAGTCTGGTTATCTAGTCTGGTTACCAGTCTCTGTAGTTAATATTCCACTCCTTGGTCTAGTCTGGTTATCTAGTCTGGTTGTCTAGTCTGGTTACCAGTCTCTGTAGTTAATATTCCACTCCTTGGTCTAGTCTGGTTATCTAGTCTGGTTACCAGTCTCTGTAGTTAATATTCCACTCCTTGGTCTAGTCTGGTTATCTAGTCTGGTTATCTAGTCTGGTTACCAGTCTCTGTAGTTAATATTCCACTCCTTGGTCTAGTCTGGTTATCTAGTCTGGTTATCTAGTCTGGTTACCAGTCTCTAGTTAATATTCCACTCCTTGGTCTAGTCTGGTTATCTAGTCTGGTTATCTAGTCTGGTTACCAGTCTCCAGTTAATATTCCACTCTTAACGTTCAACATGCAGCTGGATTTACGGTCGAGTTGATGGAAATAACATGAACATTTTCCATGACATCACGTGGAGCCTCGCTAATCGAATTAGAACAACAACAAAGTCAAAAAAGAAACATTTAGCTGTTAGCTCGGCGGCGACTTGTATTTTCAGGCTTAAAATCAAAACGAAGAGGTTTCGTGGTTGGAATTGCTGCGTGTATTTAGTTTGAGAATTTAGATTTGAGCTAGCAGCTATTTGACAGACTGGTTTCACCTGGAACAACAAAAAACAGTTGCTTAGTAACCTGATAACAACATGTTCTGTGGAGGAGAAAAACAGTTGCCTAGTAACCTGATAACAACATGTTCTGTGGAGGAGAAAAACAGTTGCTTAGTAACCTGATAACAACATGTTCTGTGGAGGAGAAAAACAGTTGCTTAGTAACCTGATAACAACATGTTCTGTGGAGGAGAAAAACAGTTGCTTAGTAACCTGTTAACAACATGTTCTGTGGAGGAGAAAAACAGTTGCTTAGTAACCTGATAACAACATGTTCTGTGGAGGAGAAAAACAGTTGCTTAGTAACCAGATAACAACATGTTCTGTGGAGGAGAAAAACAGTTGCTTAGTAACCTGATAACAACATGTTCTGTGGAGGAGAAAAACAGTTGCTTAGTAACCTGATAACAACATGTTCTGTGGAGGAGAAAA